>NW_017100307.1:1202708-1227622 GCF_001263275.1 Habropoda laboriosa | reverse complement strand
TCAACAATTTTCAAAAGAAAATATTTTTAGGTATTACATATAATTAGCAGTAATAATAAAATAAAACAGTATTACTTACTTCATTGTGGTTGATTTTGGACTCGTCACAATCACCACCAGCAGTTAAGTCTTGTTTCTCAGGATCTATTTCCTATAAAATATTCAATTAGAATTATTAAAAATAAATTATTTTATATCAATCACTAAGATATGAAGGTTATATGAACGTATAGTTTAAAAAAATGGAGGTGATAAAGCTGGATAACTGAAATTGATAATCAATTCTTTGATTGAATTTTTAATAATAATAGATACTAACGTCCATATCAACGTGGACAACACCAGTAGATCTTCTCTTAGGCCTCCGTCTCCTTTGTATAACGGCTTGTGTAGCTTGCGCGTTTCTAATATCATTTTCCTTATCTTGTTCTGAAACATATCAGTAGAAGCAAAATAACAGTTTTTTACTAATATACTTCAATCAACGTGTATCGCAACTTTTAATCTGTACAATATATACCTTTATCTTCAGGTTGCTTTAACGATCGTCTAAGTGGTAATGTTACCGTTGTTTCTGCACTACTTGTTGCAATGGTTTCAACTGGAGCTGATGATGGTCTTGGCACACTAGTACCTGTAGAAGGTCTTCTCATATATGCTGTGGTAGTATCTGGATTAGGTAGTGTACTAGCTCTGTTATTAGCATCTTCTAACTGGAACTAAATAAAATACATATACTTTTCTAAAAGTAAGATACACATTTTCTTCTAAGGAGGATAATAATATTTATATATCATGAACCTTATATTGAAATGTGATTGAAAGTTATATAAACCACAAACCTTGCTTCCATTGTCCACTTTCAACCTCCAAGAAGGTCGCCTTTCAGGTAAATTAAGTTCTTCTGAAGGTTTATTTGCAGTCACAGTAGTAGGGGTTGCTGTTGTTATTGTAGCTGTAATCGAGGCTGTATTGCTGGTAGTGGTTGCAGGCTGAGTTATTAAAAAAAAAATGAATAAATAATTATGAAGCTTTCGTTATTATTAGAAGTTTCGTGTTTTATTAGGAAGTTTAGTATTTTATAAGAGCTGCAGTACACAAATTAAAACATACACAATAGTTAAAAAATCGTTGTTTAGTACAAACATTTTATAAGAGCAACATTATTTAAACATTTCAAAGGTGGAAAAATATTATATAAAAATATTTACCTGTGTAGAAGTTATTGTAGGAGGAATTTCATTGTTTTGTTGTTTTTTCTTCACCAGTTGCTCCGCACTTTTGATTTCATCTAACGTCACTCCTTGAGTTGAACGCCGAGTTTCTCTTACCCTCTTTGCATGGGCTTTTCTTTGTGTTTCGCTTTCTTCATCACGAACAGGAGGAACAAAAGACCTAATCAAAAATTGCATTTATTATTGTAATAAATAATGATAATATTTGTACAATGCCTTTAACATTTTTGGAAAGTATAACAAAATTTTTAAAAAGCATGAAACATTATGATAAGCATAATTCACAAGCAACATTTACAAGTATCACATGAAACAATTATGCCTTCATTTGAACACAAAACAATTATTTTGTTATTGTTTGGTACAAATCACAACCATGTGTAAATATTACAGTTTTAAATGTAATATTTAGAAATGAAAATGGTGTTTAATTCTTTAACAAATGTATTTTGTACCGCACAGGTAAAGTGTACTTTGAGGTATTCATAAAACATGCTAAAACTTCATGTTTTTGTAAAATTAAAAAGTAGTTTGTCAAAAATGCACATATTTTCTTTCTTTATGTCATTCATGGTAATTCCGTGCATTTGAAGTCACGATATTCTTGCGTTAACACCAGGAAATTTGCTGAAGTAGGTTTTATAAAAAATGTATATTTTAAAATGTGAAGCTACTTAAGTGGCTGAGAAAATCAACTCATATATTTCAGTGGCAGTGTTTTCAAACTAAATATATTATTTTGACTAGCAAATACAAGGCAGTGGTTATTAGGACAAGTAATATTCTAGAATAAATGTATGCAACTGAAATAAATAATCACACTGCAAAGCAAATTTTCATGCCACTGCCAATAATTTAATATTGTGTGTAGATGTCATAGAATATATAAAATCACACATTTCAAGATTATCTTCCCAGGTCAAGCATTAGTACCCACTTGAAGAAATTCTTGAAGATATTTCCTGGACTTAGCTTGCTCCCTCCTGGTGTAGTGGGAGTTCCAGGAACTGCTACTGAATTGTTTGTAGTTGTAGCTTCCACTGGTTGAACACTACTCAGCCATATTAACAGCATTGCGCGATGCAAATATGAATATATAGACTTTCATCTTAAATGTATTTTTTTGCTTTATGTATATACTAAATTGTGTTCCTTGTAATAATTGAACTTTCAGGCACCTACGTATATTTTCCCGTATTTCGCAGCTTTATCTACTATATTTTTAACAGTATATTTATTGACTGCATTTAAAATGTAGAAAAGTATTTAAAAATTGTCTATTACTTCCCTATATCAAATTTGGTAAAAATAAATTTTTCTTCTTCTTAATATTTACCTGCGTATTTGATTGGTTGGAATAGGACTTGTTGTTGTTGTTGTTGTTGTTGTTGTGGCAGTTGTAGTAGCTGTAGCTGTAGTAGTTGGCAGTGTACTTGACACTATTGTTTTAGATGTAGATGTTGGTGAAAGTGTATTGCTTCCCTGTGGCAGTCTTGATAGTTCCAAGTTTAATTTTGCTTCTTTTCTTCTAAAGTCAAAACAGTATATTTGTTATATCACAAAAAAGTACAAATTTCATTTCAGTTACGTGAATTTTGAAAAATCAGAATTAACTCGAATGTTGCACAGTTTGTGTGAGGTACATAATATTTTGATGTACACAAAAAAAAATTTAAGTGACATTTAAGCCAAGCAAAAGCAAAGAATAAGGAAAGCTTACTTTGTATATTAATGATCACAGTATAAAAACAGCATATGTAGCAAAAAAATACAGAGAAGCTTTAATATAATACTAGGTAAAATTATATATACTGAAAGCATTAATATATATCATGTACGAAACATGCGCACCTGTGGGTTTCGCGTAGAGATGCAGAACGGGTCGTAGTATTGGTGTGAGTAGGAGTAGCTGCGTTGCAGCAATGGAGAGTAGGGCAGGAAAACGCCTTGATGCGAGCTCGTAATGCCAAGTACTGCTCATAGAACCTGCATAACATGCACCATGCCATGCATACAACTACACTAATTTTCTATACGCATAAAGCTTAGAAGCTACTGTATCGAATTTTTGACGTAAACAAATAATTTGTTAAATGCTCGCAAACTTTGCTATAGAAAATCATAAACATAAATATGAATATGCACAATTATAAGTGATTGCAGTGTAAACAAAATATAAATATGTTAATGAAACTTACATAATATACAAAATTGCAAAATTGTAATATTACAAAACAATGTATGTTAAATTTTTAACTCACTTGTCATCTGTTTCAAAACTATGTGTTCTTGTTAATACCACATCAGGTTCTGTATTAAGTTTATTTGACATGGTTGGTGATTTAATGTTGTTGTCCTTTTCTTCAAGTCCTAAATACAAGTAAAATAAAAGATAGTAGTGATAAATAATAGTCTAAAATCATGTGAAGTATTCCTATAATATC
Organism: Habropoda laboriosa; assembly: GCF_001263275.1. Classification (NCBI taxonomy): domain Eukaryota; kingdom Metazoa; phylum Arthropoda; class Insecta; order Hymenoptera; family Apidae; genus Habropoda; species Habropoda laboriosa. Next base: position 1,223,943 of record NW_017100307.1, on the reverse strand, counting down.
CGTCACTTACTCGTAGATAAAGTATGTGTTGCATCTGTATTTTGTATCCTATTTCTGAAAGAGCCTGACCGACGCCAAGATGGTATTACATCTTCTTCGTTACTATCAGTCTGTTGTTTAGGTGGCATTATTGGAGCCTGAAAAAATCAAATTATACAAATTTATGGTATAAGGATCTGATATACTGCTAAGTATTGATATAAATATTACCTGATTAGGAACTTTATTAGTATCAATAGCAGACGGTGTATTACGCGGGGATGTTTCCTCTCTATTTGCTCTATTTTTCTTTTCTGCAATGTTACATAAAAATACATGTATTTTACAGAAATATCATTTTGCAACTTTTTTCTAAGAAGGAAGGAAACTAATGGACTATACATCCATTTATTTCAATGGAAAAATGGTTTTTAGTAACACATTTTGAAAGTAGCTTTTTCATTATGAAAAGGAACAAAAGGAGACAAATGTATCATATAATACATGCAACGAAATTTAATTTTAAGAATATAAAAACAGTCTTACAGACAAAACTCACCATCATCTGTAAGACATGGAGAGTGGTTTGATTCGTTAGACTTATCAGATTGATTGGAGTAAGTGGAAGAATGTGAGTCTGAGCTAGTCTCAGATTCACCTTCACCATCACTCTCTTCCATATCTGTTTCACGTGTCGCTTCTGTCCATGCAGCATTGTTACAAGAAATACAAATTGCTGTTAAGGTAAGTAAAATAGACTTGCAAAACTGAACAGTGTATAACATATTCTTCATAAGAAACTATTCCTACCTACATCAGTACTTCTCAATCATTTGTGAATAAATTTAAGTAACTCTACAAATTTTTTGAATAAACATGTATAAAAAGTGCATTAACATTTTATTGTGTTTATGGAAAAAGAAAAAATGATTGAGAAGTACTACGTTTCTATAACCCATAGAGTGCTCTGATAGTATTACTCTGTTATAGATTTTTAAATAAAACTGTAAGTAACAAACTGTTATGTTGCAATGAATTTTTTAATGTACATTTTTCCTATATAGTAATACCTATGAAACATTTTAGTTTAGAAATTCATCACCATTTAGTAACAAAATCAAATACCTAATTTGCAAAAACGTTTAAATATGGACATGCAAATTAGCAAACCTATTAAAAAGTAAAACCGAAAAAGCAGAACATACCAACATCGCTATTGGTTCCAGTACTAGAATCTTCTTTATCAGACTGAATTTCTAGTTCGACTTTTTTAACTTTATTTGGCGTCTCTTCTTCAAATGTTTCCACAGATTCTTGCATAATTATAGTATTTTCGTTACTTGTTGATACACTGTAATGTGGTAATCAATATAATAAATTACATTTTTTATAAAAGATTATTAATTACTTATTTTACGAACCGTTTCTTTGGTATAGTTGGCTGTTTTTTATTAATAATTTGTGGATGATCTTTCATTAACTGCTGTTGTTTTTCTTTTAATTCCTTCAAGGCTGGTAATATATTTGTATCAGCAATATCAAATGCAGTTTGATCCTATCAATGTAAAATTATGAAAGAGACAATTTTCGTTATTTATAATATAAAACAATTATAATCTTACAGCATAATTCTTAATGTCCATATTACAAAAATTTTCTACTAAAAGTTCACAGGCTTCCAATTGTCCCCAATGTGCTGCAGCATGTAGAGGTGTCCAACCATCAAAATCTTGAGCATTAACATCGCATTATTTTTCCCTTTAAATATTTTTAATGTAATAGTTATTTTAATAGGTTTAATATTTAAAAGGTTCTTACTCCATGACATCAACATAGCCTTTAGCAGCAGCAACATGAAGGGCAGTAGCTCCTGACTTAGGGTGAATTGCATCCTTGCCTGTTGCTCCTGCTTGCCATGCCCTGGCATCATTTAACATTGACCTTTCTTCTTCACTTCTAGCTTCAACACAGTCTATGCCTATGAAACAAATTTAAATGACAAAATGTATCACCCTTATAACAATAATTAATCAATTATAATGTATTTTTTCGAGAAGATAATAATAACTACAAACCAGATTTATTTATATGTTGTTGCAGCATATTTTCCATTTCAACACTTTCTGCAATATCAAGAGCCAATTGACCATCATAGTTAACTGCTGCCAAATTACATCCCTTTTCTATTAAATATCTATAAAATTGTATTCCTTCATTTAAAAAAGTTTTTAAATTTTATTACTATATTATAATAATTATTAACACATATAAATGATGTTACTATCTTCAATATCCAGGTGAAAATAATACTAACTTAGCAATGGATATAAATCCACAAGATGCAGTTGCATGCAATGGTGTCCATCCCTCATTATCTCCACAATTGATATCAGCTCCTTTTTCCACTAAAAATTCGACCATATCCAGATCATCATTGATACATGCCTACAATTGAAATATTGTAACTTCCTTTAGTTATAAAATATAATCAGAAAAATGGTTAAATACCTTAAAACATAATATTTGTACATTGAGAGAAAAATATATACAAATTTGCATAAAAGTTAAAAATATACATACAAAAAGTATATTTAAGAAAATTTTAAGAACAAGAAATTCTATTTATGCTGGTATTATTTTCAAAGAAGAAAGAAATTTAGCATTGATGTGTTAATAAATTTAATGGTATTTAAATAATGCATGTAAATTAAATATTGTAGTGTACCCAATAGTAGATACTTTAGGAGTAGTATATTGTTTAATTATTCTATAATTTTGGATATTCTAACATAAATTTTAATAATTGATATTTGAAAGATGATGTCATATGTAAATTAAAAAGGACATTAGGTATAATAACATTTTAAGACAGAGGACATAGAATACAGATGCTGCAGCCTCTGACTTCTAACAGAGAACTATAAATAGCATTTGATGCCTGATGTATTTTCACATTCTATTTTCGCAAATCCATGAAATGCCTAAACTTCCTCTTACTATCACACTTAAATAACAGTAACAAATATGATATGTTTCATATAAAATAGTTTATTTGTACATATTTTTTGAGATAGGTGACTCTTGTTATAAGTATACATGATAAATATTTTATGAATGATTTTGGCTGAGTCAGTAATTACATAACTATGGTACAATTCATTCAGTAAAACTTATAAATGAATAATATTCACTTCATTAGTAGCATAAATAGCAATTTAAAATTTTTGTTAATATATATCTAACAATAATTATTTGTTATGAACAATACTTTTCTTTTCCTGTTTTGTCAAATAAAATAATAAATATAATTTCTTAACCGTATGATATATGTGTTTATTTAAAATATAAGAACAAAAGATGTGTTATACATATTTCTACTGCAGTACATAAATAATTTGATATTTAAGTGATAATTTTTGCAGGCTTCTATAATTTTTAATAAATATGTTTCTTAGCAGTTTTTTATTTAATACATGTGTGTATGATAAAAATGTATGAATATGTTAATTTAATATTCAACATTAGTGCAAATATTTTTATGCTTTGAGCACTACCAAAATGGACATCTTTTGCAGAGTTATTTTTAGCTTTATCCTAACTTCAATCTATTTCAGCAGACTTAAGAGTTTAAGTATTACCTCAAAACTTATACTGTATGCAAGATGACAAATTAAACATTCTGAAGAAATATTCGATTAATGAAAAAAAAATTACATTATACATTGTACAATACTATATTACAAAAAATATGTTACTTAAGAATATTTTAAATAGTGAATTTCTTATTTAAATAAGCAGTTTATTAATGTTTTTCAATTTTATTTACATAGAATTACTTTTGTATGTTATATCTGGGATGTAGTTAATACTAGCTAAAACTATTAAATATATAAGAGAAAGTTGTGTTATATGATGAGTCTTATTCTAACATTTTCATTCATTTAGAACTACATAACAATCTAATATTATGATTGATACATGTAATTGTTATAAATTATTCTATAGGTATCAAATGCAATACAAAGAATTTGATATACATGTTATTAAGAAGACAACATAAAACTAAGAAAAAGCAGATGAAAAAATTTGTATCATTTGTATACTTTAAAATTTACTGTTATTATATTTGGTTTTTAAAGTAAGTGTGCTATATATTTTATTAATCAAATAATTGGATGAACGTGTAATAAGTCTTCTTGCTTTTGAAACTTCATTCTCTGCATATATAAACAATAATCATAAGAGGGAGGGGGTGAACAGTTTTGTCGGCTGTTATCAGAGGGAGTAGTTGTATGGCTTGAATTGTGAGATAGCGGAAGCGTATACTCCGTGGCGGAACCACATCTGCATTTTTCCCATCATTAAATGTGACATCGCAAGCATGAAAGAAAATTTGACCGATCACACTTAAATTAGACAGCTGGAGCATGCAGTAGCCATCTTGCAATAAGAATTATGATCGAGGGAGAAAAAACATAGAGAGAAAGCAAGACTGGAAAAACTCGGTTGGGTGTTGTTGTTATGTGTATATATATATATATATATATATATATATATGTATATGTATATATATTGGGAAGAAATCGCGGGATATAATCAAATGTGCAAAAGGAGGATAGAGGAATTGTACCTGATGTAACGCTGTGAGACCGTCAACATTTCCGGTGTTGATATCCGCCCCCTTTTGGAGTAAACGTACGACCTCCTCCTTGTCGCCTGCCGCGCATGCTGCCAGGAATACACAATCCGCTGAGAATTTAATCTTCCGTGCGACCTGACGTGGTTGGGCCGGTTCACGATTTGTTTCGGACTGTTCCCAACGTTTGAGCTGTTCAGCCCTTTTAAATAGGGCTGAGCTCGAACGACTCTCAAGAGACATTGCCCGAAAACACGCACGACTGCACTCAAGAACCTTATAACCACTTCGCACGGTCTCTTCTTCTCTTTCTTTCTCTTCTTCTCACTCTCTCTCTTTTCTACGCTTTTGGATCTCCACTTCGCCGAGGCCACTTCACTTCAGTTCACTTTGCGTGATTTGACACGCTGAAACGACCGTTTTCCACTTCTTACCTCCATATACGACTTAATCGCGGATCCCGTTTTTTCTACAAAAAATATACGTTAAAATTCGTTCTGACGGACCACGAAGGGAGCGGTCGGTCGCCTTCACCAGACTCAGTTACAGGACGGCTAGATTCGCGTGCTCTTTGCTATTCTTGGCCGTCCCGTATCGTGCGAGCTGTGTCGAAACCAACGAAACAACCTGTAGTGTAGCCAACATTTTACGCTTCTATGTTTCTAGCGTCACTTTAATTGTAGTATCACACGTACATAATTTGCCATGAATATTTTAAATAATAATGGCATGCTAAAAGTAAAAATCTTCAGGAATATTTTTCTGTATAATAAAATCAGACAAATGTGGTGTAACTTAGAAATGATAAAAAAATAGTCGCGTATGAAATGTTTTAATATACACATTTTATTGATCATAGCTTTTAATGTAGAAATCTGTTTTAAAGTAACAAAAAATAAAAAGCGTTAAATTTAAGTCAAGTTTGTATGACTATAGAGGGTTGATATTGTTAAAAAATAACTGTTCAAATATTACTTATTTTTGAAGTTTTAATAGGAAAAGTAAACTTTAATTTCCTGTCATAGGTATAGTTACATTTGATGCTATAAAGTTGACATGTATTTTCTTATTTCTCTAGGACCATGAAATCATTTAGATTTTCGTGAAAGTCATTCTCGGTTGAGGTTAATAATAGTTCTTGTTAAAAATTATTAGAAAAGTAATTTAAAGTGGTACTGCAGTGGTAATTTGTGCACAATGAATACGGATCAAATTCTTAAGTACGACATCAAACAATGTTTAAATTTAATAGTGATGGGTAAAGGGACAGAGGTTACTGAAGGATGGAGCAGGCTTAAAAAATTAGAAAGTGAGCCTGTATACGGGCAATTAAATAACTATGAAGCTATCTTACGAGAAATACTTAACGACGAGATAAGGAATGTGCAAGAAATTCCAAAAATTATGATTTGGTTCTCTCAATATTTAACGGAGAAACCATTTACTATTAATCCAATTTCGAATGATATTGCAACAATGTTAAAGAATACAGAAATAAGTGATATGTCTCACTTAACAATGATACTCCAAGTATTATTAGAGCATAGTGTCTACTTGCCAGAGTCAGTGAATCATTCAAAACTTTGTGAAGCAATTGTTATTAACTTGTCTACTTTTTTAATGCCATATGATCCAAAAAAGATTTTAGAGTTTAACGACAATGCTGCTAAAGTTCAAAATTTTTTAAAAATAGTACAAACAAAGTCTAAGAATATTGAAAATGACAATTTAATTTTCATATGTCTCCAAACACTATATAGAATAATATCTGATACTAAACAAAATCAAGATCCTGGGCCTGGTTTGGCTGCTGTATTGCAAGTGGTAGAACCTTCTATTATACCACAAGCTGTTAACTGGATTCTTTCTGAATCACATTCTGATGCCCAATTAGCTCAAGCTTTGAAAGTTCTATGTAGTTGGCTTCAAAAATGGAGAGGTGATCGGCTTAGCATTTGGATTAAGGAGTTTATACTTGGTTTAGAAAAAAGATATAAGTATTTAATTCTTATTGAGGTTACAAAAGCAAAGCTTGATGTAATGTTTCGTGCTTTGTCAATACCTGTAATTCGTCAAAATGTTTCTGAAATTATATTTTATATCTTAAAAAGACAAGGATCTCCATCCTTGTTTCCAAATATAGTACGAAACACACAAATGGTGTTACTATATTTAACAAAAGAAGATTCTAAATCAAGCAAGGAATGCATACAAAATTTGGCCGATATCATGAAAATACTTATGTTAAGATTTCCAAGCCAATGTGTCTGTAATAATTTGGAAAGTTGTTTCCCAGTACAACCACGAATGCATATTGTTAAAGAAATATGGAATGAACATGTTTGGGTAGATGAAATGGAAGAAATTGAACCAGTAATTGAATCACCAAAAACACACTTGGGAAAAGTTGGACTTTCAAATCTTGGAAATACATGTTATATGAATAGTGTGTTACAAGCACTGTTAATGACTAGACAATTTTGTTATGAAGTATTAATGTATAAACCTTCAAGCAAAGCTGATGACCAAGCTGTACTTAAAAAGTTGCAGAATCTCTTTACTTTATTATTATATTCAAAGAGGATTTCCTTGGCACCAACTGAAATTCTATTAGCTTCACGTCCTGCTTATTTTCTACCGGGTCAACAACAAGACAGTTCTGAATTTCTCTGGTTAATATGTTGCTAGTATCTTAATTCTTATTTTTTACACCAAAATTACAATTTTATAGTTAATTATTTGTCAATTATAAGTTTCATTGGCAAGAAGTGATCATGTAGTAACAAATCTTTGAATTGCTTTTGTTAAATCATATATATTTTTTAAATAAATCAGTAGTAGTATTTTATAATTATAGAAAACATATTTAGTTCAAATATTTTACTATCTATATTACATAATCTGTTTATTTTAACAGTCATCTTTTAGACCTTTTACATGAGCAAGAAAAATCAGCTACTATAAATAGTGAGGCTAATAACTCCAATCTCAAGTACAAGGATGATAGAGAGATAAATGATATTTCATCAATAAGTGAAGAAGGAGCTAGTATCAAACGCTGGACAACTGAAGAAGATTTAAGTGGCAGTATTGTGTTGGAAAGAAAAACTCAATCATTAGCAGATTTTACTCAAGGTAGGGTCTTTTTCTGTAATGTTTCACTAGAACAACATCATTATAAATAGATTCTGTATCAAGCTTATATTGGCTTCCTTGTTGTAGGAGAAGACTTGGCACAAGTACAGCAACTTAGTGATTCACATTCAGATTCCACAGATAGTGGAATACAGTCTGTAGGTGGAGAAGACACAAGTACACAAGTACCACTTGTACATAGAGTACTAGGAGGAAAATGTAAAATTACTTATCAGTGTGCTCAATGTGATACTAGTTCTCATAATACGGATAAATTTCGTGATTTGCAACTGTGCTTCCCTGAAGAAATACAAGAGAACCAGGAAGTTTCTGTGCAAGATCTTATTAACTACTATCTTACACCAGAAAAATTGACTGGTGAAAATAAATATAGATGCGATAAATGTATGAAGCTATGTGATGCACAAAGAATCATAAAAATTTTGCATGCACCAACATATTTAATTCTAATATTAAAACATTTTCGTTACGATTTCGATACCAGACTAAGAACGAAATTACGACATAAAGTGATGTATAACGAGTCTATACAATTACCAGTATCAACACCATTGTGCACAACCACGGAAAGTTATCAATTATATGCTGCTGTTGTTCATTCAGGTTATAGCATGGATTATGGCCATTATTTCACATACGCTCGCGACTCGAAACAAAATTGGTCCAAATTCAACGATAGTTATGTTTCTCAAACGACTTTTAATGATTTTAAAGACTTAAAACCACCAGATACACCTTATATATTGTTTTATGAAAAAAATGTGCGGTTTGAAGGACTTTATGATGAAGAGAAACCTGAATTGTCGACGTTAAGTAAACATTTACAAGAACTGGTGGAAAATGATATTACAGCCTATATTGAGGAATTGAGGCATCAAGCTGAAAAATCTCAACGCGGACGATATAATTCAATATTATTACGAAAGAATGAGAATTCCGATGATGAAAATCCTCCACCTAGTAGCTGTCGGGGTGCAGTTAACATGCCTGCGAGCCGTTTTCTCTATTAAGTTATTTTAATATCGAAATATTATATTCTTTTATAAAATTAATCGAATGTTCCAGGTAAATTTGTAATACATTTTCCTTATGTTAGTAAGGAAGTTAGAGTTCCTTTATAAGTACAGTGCTATTGCTTCAATTGGTGTAAACGTATTCAAGAACAGTATTGTATGAAAATTTATACATATTTATTTGCTGTAGTTTCAACCAATTTTCCGGTGTATGCTGTTACTGTATATTTATATACGTGTAGAGCAAATTTGTATATGATTGTATATTTCACAATTATTCTTAATATTTGAGTAATATACTGCAAAAAATTATTAACATTAATCAGTGGATGTTAAAATATTGTAAAGTATAGTAAGTGAATATTTACGAGTCGTACTTAATATTTTGTTTTTTCTAAGCATAAAACTGTTTTTTTTTTAAGAGATTATAATATGTCAGTCTATAAAATTAAAGAAAAAAATTACACTGTCGTTATTGGAAAGTGTATTATAAAATTGTAATGGAAAAAGAATACAAACTCAGTATTTTATAAGAAGTTTAATGCAATTGGCTGTGTTTTTACATAGATGTATGCATACAAAAAACAGTATTTACATAACATCCGAAATACCATCAATTTTATAAGTATACTTTTGTCATGTTTTCGCACACCACGATTTGATACCTATTTCAACAAATGCCTTTTTTAATGTGAGGAAATATACATGTTACTTGTTAAACAATGTTGCACTAACGTTTTTTCTGGATTCTAATATTCATTATTATTTTATTCATAAGTTGATAAATATAATGTATATAAATTTGTAACTAACTTGACAAATGGTAACTGTGTTTATATAATTGTTACAAAATTGATCAATGTTTTTGAACTTTTGTTAATCACAGCAAATATTTTTAAATTTAAAGGACAAATGTAAGAACTATAACAGCTATTATTGTAAATAGATGTATTTTAATTATAGTTATCTTTAAACGAAAAACTCCAAGCATTACGAATCTGTGATAAATTTATACTGTCAAATTGAATATTAATTTCTTAGCTCAGTATTCAACGGACAAAAAAAAATACATTATCTATTTGAATTTATAATTGAAACACTGTAGTATACAATATTTATTAGGTCTTACGTATTTGTAAATCTCTCTAGACGGTACGTGAATAAATTATACCAAGTAATTCTTTTTTAATAGACCCAATGCGTTGTATTTATTGTTCATTTAATATCTATTGTCCTAGAAAACAGCACAAAGAGAATACATGAATGTTACACGTACTTACAGGGTAAAAGAGTAAACGTTCGATTAATATTTTGTCGCATAAATTTCGTTCTTATTATTAATGAGATTATTTATGTGTGGTGCAGCTCTTTTCTGTTCGTTAGTTTAACAATATAGTAATGTAAACTAAATGTGAAAGACTTACTAAAATATAATTCGAAATAATAAAACGATAATATATGATCATTCTATTTTAGTGTGTACGATTTTTTATCCTGCGCTTTCCGCTTGATTTTCGTCATTAATAATGTAAACCTGATAGCCACTATGTATATTCAACGCAAACATAAAGAAACACGATACTTTATCAATTTTTATCAAGTTGATTGACCGTATCGGTGTTGTAATGTTTTCATTTCAATGCGTTGCGTTATAATTAGATACACACATATATCGTTTAGTATCACTTCAACTTTGCAATATCAGCTTGAAACTCTTATCGTTGTTAAATTTAGATAATGTTACAATTAAAAAATTCATGGTACTTGAAATTTATCGAAATTGAGTATGGAATCACTATTTGTTTACTATTCAGGCATTAAGTAATTGGAGACAGACCTATTTGCAGAATAAACAATGGGAATTGTTACGCTTTACCATGTTGTCGTATTTAGACGAAATTTCGCTGACGGTCATACCAGGAATATTAACATTCTCGTAATGGTATGGAAAAGTAGTTAACCTCTTCTAATTCAAGGTCATCTCTAAATACAACCATACCATGGTCTGCGAATAAACGAGGCAGGTGCTTAAGAGGTAAATCGAGCGGTGTTTCGATTAAGGCGCGGAATTGGTCCATCTCGTTCTCAAAACTGACCGTTTCCTCGATGACCCTATTTTCCCTTTCTTCTTCAAACCTGCTAGTATTGGGATTTCCTAGTGTAGGAGGAGCACTTACAGACCAGGAGGGTAGACTCTCGTTATGGTGTTCCATGGGACGACTACTGCCTACTTCGTCCAGGGTTTCATGAATAAGGGCCAATTCGTTCGTACTCTTTGTGATAAAAGCGACTTAACTATGGCCACGATAATTTGCGTGTTTTCTCAAACGAGGACGATTGGTTCGTACCTCTTTGCGAGGGATCTCGCGTTCGTCTAATCAGCAGTGATGCCAGGAATCCGCGGTACGTGGGCCAAACGCTTACCCCCACTATGACCTACCGTCGTCTCCCACTATACCGTCCTCGTGCTTTTACATAAGTGTATCGGTAACTCTGGCTATATGCGTAGCTTGTTCGGCACTTTCCGCCAACAATCCACGTTACCACGTGCCGCTCGAGCAACCTGAGCGCATGAGTAGCAATCAGGAGATTCCCTTTGAATCTCGGTGCGACGGTATTACATTTTATTTTTAATTATTTTGTAATTTCACTTTGTAACAAGGAGGTTACATGCCTGACCCCCGAGGATTTTAATGAAATTTGGAGGCATGAATCTAGAAGTCGAAAGATGACATTCTGTAAAATATTTCATTTCAATGCGCATTTTTTATAAACAATTGAAATTACTTCTTACCGGTTCTCCTAATCGTGAGTCTGATATTGTTACCAGAGTCATCCTATTACTTGACGCACCACAGGAGATACCATCAGGCGATAAAGTTAAATTAAGGGGAACCAGGGATGTTTCCAAAGAGGCGAACATCATCGACAGAACCATAAAAATAGATCTGGTTAACGATATCGGATTATGGGAATTAGTGAACATGCTGGGAAATCGTAAGTGCGTTACCATTCGATAACCAAGTGCAAAGTTTTAGTGAATTGTACATCGAGATGGTTTACGAAATACACATTGCACTCCCGCGTGAAAACTGTCACAAGTTGAAAACATGACATTTTTTAGGAAATTATATTCTTACGATATATTCTTACACTATTTTTGATCATTAGCTCGAAGTAGAGGAAACGTTGTATTGGCAAATGGACTTACACGTCCAACATGATTCAATAAAGATTAATCTAAGCATAGAACAGAAATTACCTAAAGTATGGTTGGGAACTGTATTATCGTTAACTGGTAGTGTAGATATGCGGTACTTTACTTGTTCGGTACTTTACGTTAGAAAGTTCGTAGCTTTTATTTGAAGAAACATGGTCAGTGAAACATACGTTCGGTTCATAGTAAATAGGTACGTATTTTTATCGTACGTTTGATTCTATCGTACATTACTATTCGACATGTGACATTTTCTTTCAGTAAATATAAGTGTACTTAACGTTGGTTGGACACCATGATCGGTAAAAAATTAAAAAATCGCCAAATTCCTTTATGAAAGCAACGCAGTACGAAATAACCTGGATATGCGCACAAACTGATGCGCATAAAATCGGAGATTTAATCGGTGCATTCACAGCGTTGTTCGCGGGAAACCATATAGGCAGGAAGTCTATGTTAATCGGCTCGTTGCTACCCTTCATATCGAATCACGTAGTTCGATAGATACTTCGAAATTAACAATTTTTATATGTACATTTTGCTTAGTATGCTTAGTATTTATACCTCGTTCAGCGTCCAGAATATTTTTCAAAATTTTATCGTCGTAACATAAGGGAAATGTGTTGTACGCTTGTCATACAATATGTAGCGCAATGTTACACGCTTGGAACGTGTCCTGTACACAGGTTAGGTACATGACACTTTGTTACCGTGTTACCTTGCAATTAAATTCTAACTCTAATACATTCTGTCGAAAGTTCCTGGTATATCCTTTATTAAGCGTAATGGAAGAATAATTATACTGTACAGAGTTCATTTTACAAATATAATGTTAATAATAATACATTAAATAAAGATGTATAATTTATTAATACGTTAGTGGCAAATTAATTCTAGTTCGTGTGTGTGCGTTTTCATTATTACGAGTACCAGGCGCACCAGCTGGATGTTTAGATTGCGTAAAGCACTGTCTGATCCACACGGCACGTTACTACTGACGCTAAGCAGGTATAAGCCATTACTACTGACAGTGATTACTTCCTGACGATGATCAGACATAGGATATACGTCACACGTGTTATTGCATAATCCCCGAGCAATGGTTACATCGTCGTTACGTGAACCATCTATTTTTCGTGAAATTATTCGGAAAACCAATTACTCCGCATTGACACATATCCTATCCAACGAAGAACTCTATAATACATGTCAAAATATTGTAATTCTCTGACAGAACAATCGATATTGTCGATGCGTGTTATTACAAGCAACGGATAATCATTCAAATTGATATACATCTGTTTGTTCATTCGTATAAAATGAAAACGTTGAATAATAAACGCGAAGGAATACGTTGGAGCGTTTGCTTAGTAAAATCCCACGGAATTTCAACGAATAAACCGAACGTAATGGGTTTAACGTTCGACGATGGAAACGGAATGCCTGCTTGTGTCTCGTATTAATTAACATCCAAGTAATCAATGATGTTACCCGCATTATAAATTGTGAATAAACACACGTACCTAGCCGGTATAGCACGTAAGAGATGATTATATCAGCGATCCTGGTTTTACTTGTGCTTTCAACGCACACCGCTTGTTCTTCTTCGTTGCTGTTTCTGATTTTAATGTTTCGCTGTTAATTCCTCGGAAATATGAGCATACTTTTCTTCGACATTAGACGAGAATGAGTCGTTGTCGCGTTTCAAACGAGAGAAAGCAAGTTGCTCGATTACTTGTGATAATTGTTAATTACATTCGCGGGAATTCCCCGCTAGAAGGATATTTGAATTTGGCGCCACGTCGCGTATAGTCGGTGGAAGCGATGTAGCGAGGTCAGGTAAAATCGGTCAGGTGTCAATGTTTATTTAACTCAGCAGTTTCAAGCCGAAGAATGCAATCTACTTGAATGGTCTCGAAGGAGGAATGTCGTAGAAGAAAAGTTTTTTCAAGGTTATCGATATTTTTTGCACGAAAGTTTGTACTTTCTTTCAATTGCGCTTTGTAGTTACGACTCGAGTTGTGACATTCAGATTATAAGCAGAAATTTTACGAGCGATCCTAAGCGAGCCTTAATGCTTCGACGTACGACCTCACAGTATCGCTTCCACCGACTATACGTCATTTGCATAGACCTGTATATCTTATGAAATAAGCGTCACCCACTTGTTCAACGCACATGTCTCGATCATGCTCGAGACACACACACACACAGCGTACGTTCTAGTCCAAACAATTAAAGCACATTTAAAGTGCACTTGTTATCGCGGCTTGTTCACCTTTGAAAACGGTTGCGAAAGAAAGGTCAAATGTAATTACATGTGACGTGCAACATAATTGTAACGTTTTACTCGCGGAGAAGTTCAATGTTACGCGTAGTAGCGACCATGTCGAATCTAAAACTATACGTGGCGACTTTCACGGGTAAGACAAACAAAATACGCGTGAAACACGTGGATTATAATCATTCGTGAATCATAACGGTAGCAAATGTTACGATAAGACAGTGTGCTTGGCCCAGTTCAACGCGGGTATGTTTCTTGCATGGCCGCCCCCGATGATACTGCAACCACAGGCTGATGATTCCTCCTTCAAGATCACCGTGGATCAATTTCCTTGGGCGGCGTCGTTGTTAAAATTAGGAACGGCCTTCGGATGTCTCCTCTCGATGTTCATCGTTGATCTCGTTGGCAGAAAAATCTCAATTCTATTCACCTACGTTCCTACCTTTCTATGTTGGTTACTGGTAGCATGGAAACCTTCAGCTTCGGTAAACTTGAATTTGTTTCTTAAGCTCAAAATTATCAATCGCAAAAATTCAACCTAATTCGAACTGTTTCTCTTCGCTTGTTGATCTATGAATTTAACCACTTTCAGAATCTGTGTCTGGCTCGATTCATGGCCGGTGCCAGCAGCGGAATCATTTTCACCAGCGGCACGATGTATGTGACAGAGATCTCGCGTCCACAGATTCGTGGTATTCTCTGCGGTTGCTTCATATTAATGGATTACTGTGGTAATCTTACGGGATACGCAGTTGCCTCGTTCGGCACTATGCACGTATTCCCTTACGTGGCGATGTCATTAGCCACGGTGCAATTCACGATGTTCATCTGGTTCCCCGAATCTCCTTACTACTTGCTACAAAGGAAGAGATTCGAGGCTGCTATGGATTCTCTGATATTTTTACGCAATTCGCCAGACGTCTCCGAGGAGATGGACTCGATCGTGAGATCAGTCGAATGTGATCCTCGTAACAACGGGGTGCTGTCGTCTGTCCTTCATCTAATCTCTCAGTCGGGTAAAGGGAATTTCAGAAATATTTTCCTGGCAAATCTTACAAATCTTGAAAAACGTTCAACATTTCAGGAGGAAAAAGCTTAATTCTCTTTGGCCTGTGCATAATGACCGTACAAGCATTCTCAAGCTCGATCGTTCTCATCGGCTATGCTCAGACGATTTTCGAGAAGACCGACGTCCAAATGCAAGGATCTCAGATGAGCATCGTTTTAGCGATGCTGCATCTCACCTCTTATCTCGTGTGCATAAGTCTGGTTGACTCTCTAGGAAGGAGATCTCTGATGATAGTGTCCACTGTAGGCGTTGCTTACTGCAGCTTCCTCTTGGGCGTTTACTTCTGTATGGAAGAAAACACGGTATACATGACGAATTTGCAGTTATTACCATTCGTCGTGATATTATTCTACGCGGTGAGCGTATCTCTAGGATTAACCTATGTGCCTTTCGTTATTGTGAACGAAATCTTCCCGATGTATTCTAGAGCAACGTGCGTCAGCTTCTGCTTCTGCATAAATTTCACGTGGTCCTTTATCATTCTCTGTATTTGGAGCGCTGTTACGTTTCAGCACAATATGTACATTGTATTCTGGTTTATCTCTAGCTTGAACGCGTTCAGTATCCTTCTCTTGGTGTTTTATCTCCCGGAAACGAAAAGGAAATCGTTTTTACAGATACAGAACAGTATTATTGGCAAGATAATAAAGTAAAGATTGATCGAAAATTCCAGATTAATTCCTTCATTTATTATTTCTTCGGCCGACTATACCTCTATGCTGTGTTACCGTTTTAGTACTGTTTTAGGTAAAACAAAAATTCATGTATTACAGATCAATTAGATTTGGTAATCTTCAATCTTATAAATTAAACGGAAAGTTAGAATTAAAATTAACTTTTTTTTTTTACTAATATAACTGTTTTTCTGGATCAGAATTTCAGCGACGAGTCTGACTCGTTGTTACAGAAAGTGAAGAAGGGTTAAATTATCGTTCTAACGAAATAAGCATACGAAGATGTTAGAAAACCACGTAAATTATTTATTGAAAATGTTTGAACAGCCTTTGAAAACTCCTCATCGGAGTCTATTACAAACAGGTACTGCAACACGACGAAACTTACGGTAATATGTACAGTCAATTGTTACGAACAGTCTGGCAATCAATGTTCACTTAAAAAACATACTTATTCGAGGATTGAGAATTTTTCCAATTAGCGCACACCTTCGATAGAAATCAAGGAAGAGAAATAAAGGAGAAACAACGTTTTCGTTCTCCTTTGATGCTCAAAAATACAGATCTGTCCAAAAAGTGTACAGTACAAAAATACTATTGATCACCGTGAACACGCGCGTTAGTCACGGTGTTAATTGCAATTTTACCGGAGCACAGACGTTCTCGTGAAAAAGTTCACGTCTCTGGAAAGCAGTTTCGGCAAGTTGAATTTAAACTGATCGATTTTCGAAGGTAGCTGCCATAGAACCGTCGAAACGTTCACTCTCGACTGGGGAAGATCGATGCTGATTATCGCGGCGATGGAATCGTCGCGTCGTCAATATTGATCGAATCTCGTGCAAATGTTTATCGTTACATCGAATCTTCCTCCACACCGCGATCGTATTCGATTCTACTCACCTGCACGCCTCGGTTCTCCCGTTAATCGAAAGTACTTGTCTCTCGATTCAGTTTCGAACATTAAGACGTAAATCTCGCTTGATCTCGAATTTTCCCACCGACGAGAGGCTTCGACGCGACGAACGACGATTTTCTTCTCGCGAGGAATTTCCTTTTCAGTGATTTCGATCGATTTTCTTGGATGAAACTTCGACGTATAACAGTTCTCGAGGAAATATTCGACACGTGTCTTTTTTATATTGGCAATAATTCACAGTGAAGGGGTGAAAATCGCTCTTAAAGTTGAAAGTGGTAAATTATATTTAGCTTAATATCTCGAGAGCTATTAGAGCTTAGAGAAATAATTTTCACAACAAACTTGAAAAATAAAAAATAAATAACTCTCACCAAATATGTATATCTATCATCCTCATCTTTCACAGCGATTTTCATCGTGTACACGACAGCCGGTAAACAAAAAAGATACGCGTGGAATATTTCTTTCCGACACTAAAATACACCAAAGTTTCACGAATATCGGTGATTAGCATTACGCGCTGTCCCCTTTGGTCAGCCAGAATCACGACATAATCGCGAGTCCAGCGAGCGTGTCGCGGGAGAGAGACTGGGACAACTCTGTCGTGGTAAGATCGAGGCTGTAGGATCGTCAGATTCTATTAGTTGGAAGTAATTCTTGTAGCAAAGCTGGCGATCGAGCAAATCAGCTGCACCGAGCGTCGCTTTGAACACGAACTAGCGGAACGACGTCGTTCGACCACCGGTTTCTCCTCTCGTGGATCAAAGTTGTACTTGGTGGGCGTCCCTCGAGAAGGATAAATTATTCATTGGCGGTATGTATCCTCTCTGTGTGCGTGTCTGTGTGTGTGTAGGATCCGCGATATCTCTCGACGAGCGAAAGAGACACGTAAGTAAGTGACGAAGAAGGAGGAGAAGATCCTCTGTGATTAGCGTTTCTCTCCGAACACAGAGAAAAGGACACTGTTTCGTTGGTTCAAGAGTGCTGGTTACTGTTGTTCTTTTGCGTTTCAAGAACCAGATCGATCGTGGAACCTTCCTCGAGTTTCGACGAGGACGTAGACGTCGTGTGCTCGTTCTCCATTTCGATTCTAGGAATCAACATCGTGATAGAAGATTCTGAAACAAACGTTACACAGAAACGACGTGAAAATTCACGATGTCTCGAATATTGCCCGGTTGATTCGTTTAACGGTGGCAACAGGCTAGCCTTAAGTGGTGGCAATAACAAGATGTGTATAGTAAAAGTGGATGTTACACGGGACGAATATAGTTTCAAGATCAAAGACACACATACACTCTCTCTATAGCGACGTTTGCTGTCCCTTTTAAACGAGTCGGTTCGAAGTTGGCGAACGATCATTCTCTGGTTTATTCACTGGACGTTATAGTCGTCGGTAAATAACGATCGGAGTGATCTATGTGTCAAGGTTGAAATGGCTCAAGACCTTTGCTACGATCGATTTGAGTTAGGTCAGTGCTAGGATATTTAGCGATATAACTAGAGGATCGATTTTTAATAACGCAGGAAATTTGTCGGAGTTGTGTGCTGCATAATCGTGCTTATGAATATCTTTCAAAGCTCGCTTTGGATCTGAGGTGAGTGAGAAAATAAGGACTCTTTTGTGCAGCTTCGACTTATATTAGAAGGAAGTTGAAGATAACGTGACGATTCAGCAAAGGTGGAAGGAAAAGTGTGTAATGTAGAGAATTATAGGAGGATCGAATGTGTTCACTGGTCAACATCATTTCTACTTCGTCCCTTTTCACTTCCACCTTTTCTGTTTTACGAATTTAGTAGATCTGATTTTAACGTGTTTGGGATGGCGTGACCCACCCGTGGGTCATCGAGTTATTCTTTTATCTTAGATGTGATCTATCGATGGGTCATTCTAGTATGGACGACAGTAAAGAATGAATAGTCGGTGTGATCCATTGAGAGATACTTTTATTCGCCTACATACGTGACCCACCGATGGGTCATTCCAACGAAAATAACAAGAAAGATCGACTAGGCAGCGTGACCCACCGCGGTGGATCATCGAATTATTTTACAATATTTCATAAAAAGACATATTAACAGGTGAAAAGATTAAAAACTGCAAAAATTAAGTGTTAATAATCAAAACAATCCGGTTGAAACAAACATGTCATAAATTCCGCTGCGTTTAGAACGTATCAACGTAAATTCACGCGGAGATACAAAGTCTCCGCCAAATCTCTCCCTCAAGTATTAACAATCGAGACTCGAATAATCCGGTGATAGTAAAAATTTCGCGAATCTCACTGCATTTAGAACATATAGGGGGAGTTCCCCTAGCGTCGGACGCTTAAGGTTTTTCTTAAATAAATCTCTCTACCTGTGCACTCGCGACTCAAACGCTTTTGTCTCCTCTACGAGATACGCAGAATAACGGCTAGCCGCTAATGTCCGATATTAGGCGCCGTCCGGTGTTAAGGGAACTCCTCTTAAACATAAATTCACGCGGAAATACAAAGTCTCCGCCAAATCTCTCCCTCAAGTATTAACAACCGAGACTCGAATAATCCGGTGATAGTAAAAATTTCGCGAATTCCGCTGCGTTTCGAAACGTGTCAACGCAGTAGATTCACGTGGCAAACAAAAGATAAGTTTCGTCCAACCTAGATAAGGTTCCTCAAGTTAAAGCGTAACAGACGCGTGAAGTTGTTCATGCAGAAACCAAGGATACACTTACTACAGGACTTTTTCTTCTGGCTGTCCGACGGTGTGTCAGGGAACTGGACGTGCTTCCTGGAGGGTCGTCCCGCGACAGGACTCCTCTCGGAGGAGAGCGTGTTCTGTCCAGCCGTAGGACTTTGTGTCGGTGTTGTGGTCGTTTTGGTCTCGTTGTTGGTCGCCGCCCTTCGAGAGCTCAGACAAGACGTGGCGGTCGTAGTCGGAGGTTGTGTAGCGTACCTCACTGCTGGAACCTTCAAAGGCCACTTCATAAGATCCATTTTGTAATTGAATTTCTGGACTGGCGATGGCCACACTTTTCTTTTTTTCTTTTCTTTCTGCGTTTTAGACGTAACAAGCTAACGAGCTTTTTTAGACGCCCCTTTGATACAGTTTCACCGCCAGAGAAAGCGTACAAGAGAGGAGTTTCTGTGTAAGAGGGAAGATGCTGGTGGCGAGAGGAGGTTAATCGAGATTGGAGATCGTTGGAGGTAATCTCGTCAGTGTTAGCGTAATGACTGCAAATGAACTTTCCTCTTCTGTGCAATTCGAATTAGGTCTTACAGCTGAGAAATTGGTTTTTAAGGAACGTTTTATATCCCGGTGTATCTGAGGCGAATGGTATTTCTGATAGTTGTCGCGCGTCGGTTAGTTTGAACGACGGTTACTCGAAGGTAGCTTCATTAGAGAGAACGTCGCGACGCGATGCTTCGAAACAGCCGGGTGAATTTTAATTTTTCAATTTGAATATTTAAACTTGAGTAGTTTGAATTCGAGGGTGGATCGATGTAAATTTGAATATCTTGGGTGAATTCAAATTTTAGAATTTGAAAATTTAAATTTGAACAGCTTGAATTTCATTGGCCGAATCAAACTTTAGAATTTGAAAATTTGAATTTGAACAGCTTGAGTTTGACTGGATTTTATTCAAACTTTTCTTAATTTAATCGCACCAGTCGACATCAAATTTTGAATACGCTTCGTCTCACTGGCTGAATTTCAACTTGGAATAGTTCGAATTCGATTTTCTGCATTTAACGATCACACTCGTTTCAACGATCTACACATTTCTAAGATGAAACACAGTTCCGCGTTGTCAGGTAATTATTTTTGAACCACCGTGCGACGTCTAGCTCTCCTCGACGAGAGGGCTAATAACGCGAGACTTTGATCTGCAGCACAGCAGTATGTGTATCTACAACGTCATTGCTAACACAATCTACATTAATCAATGTTTAGAGGCCTGATTGAGTGTCTTGTTTCGATCGATCCGCGTGGTTGCTCACATCACCGCAAGATGATGAATGATTTTCTGCCAAAGAATCGAATACCCGATCACCCACCAGCTTTAATAAATTATCAACCCTGATTATTCACGATTTTCCTCCGTCATTTATAGGTTTACGAATCTTTCACAACCGCTGGACCAATTCCCAGTCGAATTCGGTACACTTTCTCCAATTTAACGGAACGTTAGATTCAACGTTAAGATCATCCTGTTAGATTTAATGCACATTGATAATTTTCTTCGAAGGTACAACGTTAATCTGAGACACGTACAAGATAAATCTAACAATTCTTGCCTAAGAATCAC
>NW_017100307.1:1175950-1202690 GCF_001263275.1 Habropoda laboriosa | reverse complement strand
GTAAAATCTTGCAAGCAGGGAGAGCACGATCCCCTCTAAAATTTCAGAGATAAGAATTTAGTAGCTCTCGTGTAATTACTAATACAATTTCAAAGTAGCCGTACGAGTACAAATTTCGTTACTTTTTACGTGGAATTTCGAATATGCGATAATAAATGAAAATTAAAATCAATATTCTATTATTTCCACTGATACGATTTGTCCCTCCCTCCTTCGTTTTATCATGCGCGATTTTATCGCGGAACGTGTAACGTTCCTCTGAGAAAATCAGGGCAACAGCAAGAAAGAAAGATGACGATGACAGATAAGGAGTCAGATTGACTGGCGGAAAGCTTCCATTTGGATAATAAGATTGGCCGATATCGATACTCTAGAGACCTTTTCATGTCGGGAACCCCACGGTAATTTTCGTGGAAAAGCAGAATTTTCGGCGCGACAGGAGACAATCGAATTTCCTTTTCCTTCGTTCGAAAAAAACTTCTTATACGTTCATTAGGATACATGTATATGTACATATAATGACAATATTTCCCTGGGTTTTACACAGACATTTGTTGCCCGATTAATATCGTTCGGCAACGATGCTCGTCAATGTAATTATCTTTATTTATCCGAAGTTCGATATAGTTTGAATAATTTTCTCGATCGTCTTTGTTAAGTACCATCACGCATTAACAATTGGACAATACAGTTAGTACACTTAACTTTTCGTCCCTTATCCCGTTCCTGTTTCCTTTCGGACACTCTCAGAATACTGACCCTGTATTCGTAGTCGTCCGCGGCGGTTCCTCGACCCGCCATATACTCTTGATACTGGGAGATCACGCACAACACGGAATATATCTGAAGTAAAGGATACGTAGAATAAATAGCCGAGCGCCTTTTCACCCGATAATGGTAACATATTCTTTTTCTACCTACGTTTCGTAATTGAGAAAAGGAAAAATCAACCGTGAGAATCGTGGAACGTAAGATAAAAACGCACGGTGATAGAACTGAAGCGAAATGTTTTTTTAACGAGAAAGAAAAATTATGAAGTACCAAAGGTGGACTGAAAGGTTCGCCAGAGTAACTACTCTTTTTTTCGTTTTTTGCGCAATTCTTAAGACAATTCGACAAAAGTAAATGGATTATTCTGAAGATACCAAGTTACGTTATGTTCGAAATTTTTGCGAGCGACTATAGTCATCGGTAGGATAGAGTTGGAACGTTCAACGTTGGCTGAATACAATCATTTTTAACCCTTTCGTTGCTGTTGGTGCCTACAGGCGCTTTGAAAATTTGCTCACACTGTACAGTTCGCGCCTTTTTCGTGCACTTCTAGCCTAATTTAATCCTTAATTTCATCTTACGAGTATTTCTGCAGTGAAAATGAAAGCATCTACCGTCTGTCACGTGCATTACGTACTATTAATCCTTTGAGTGCTGAATACTCCCTGCCGAAGCTCTCCCTATGGACTATGTATTGCGATCGCTGCGGACCAAATATTTTTTTGCTAGTGTGAACTGTAATTACTTTGCACCAAATTAAATAACACACGTATTCTTCATAGGTAGCTAAGGAACACGCATGTATTCATCTCGTGTCAAGATAAGTGTAACTACACTACGCGGGAGATCGAAAAAATTGACAAACGCATATAGGGTAGTTTCGGGAGAGATGGAGCAGGCAAGCATTTCCTACATTATCCGCCAGATATGGAACAAAAAACACCGAGAGTAAAACAAATGTAAGATAAAAGAATACTGACGCGTTCCACATATGGCGGATAATGTAGGAAATACTTGCCTGGTCCGTCTCTCCCGGAATTACCCTATGTATCTGCCCATAGTCCAGAAAAATAGCTTTCGCATGGACACATATACGTGTCCATAGCACTCAAAGGATTAAAATAATATAAAATCTGTAAAATAAAATGAAATAATGTGAGATCTATATAAAATCAGTAAAATAAAATAAAATAGCGTAAAATCTGTCGTAGCGAAAGGGTTAGCAAGGAAAGGGGTTAACAACTGGCGAAGCAGAGGTATCTTCAGTGACGGAGTAGAGATGGACAAAATAGGAAAACGAGCAAGTGATCGAATCAGTTAGACGTAAGCAGCTAGTCTTTCGTACTTATTGTTAGACCGCGATCTTTTCAATCCACTCTCGTAATTGATCTTCTACCGATTGAAATATCCACTCACGTTCAGACAGAGAAGGAAGAAGTTCAACGTGTACAGCATCACTTTCGTCGGGTCAAAAGTGGACTGAAACAGAACCATGGATAAAATTAAATTCCTCGATCGTCCACCGGATATAGCATGAATCTCGTCCAACTGAACACGTTCTCTGCCGCGCGTGGATCTCATGCGGCCCACTCTGGATCTTCCGTTCAGGCAGTCTCATATTCTCGTCTTTTCCATTCTTTCGTTTCAATTATGCAGCTACGACGATAATTTGTTGAAACAACAATTTTTTGAATTGTTCTCTGGTGTATCTTAAATGTTACACATTTTCCCCGATAACAACGATGTTTGCAGTCTTATAAATTTTATTAAGCATATGTTATAAGGAAAACTGTTAATCTTGACAACGTGGAGCGCATAGGGACGTGTTAAACGAGCCATTTCAGAAGCCAAAACGATTCTCATTAAAATTCTCACGATTCGAGGCAAAAGGTTCTCACGTTTGATTTTTCGATATTCTTCCAAATTTTAGTATCAAAGCATACGCTTGGTGCTTGATTTTTCACAAATAACAAAAATTTCATTCGACGCAGTTAATCACTTTGGCTTCGAATACAAACAATTCAACTTCCTTCTCGTGTTTCATCTCATCGACACTCTCCGTAAGCACTTTGTTTATCCAGATTTCGTTGGTTGATCGAGGAAATCGTCACGATTTCACGGCGAATCGATTACAGGGAAGCGATAAAGTCTGACGTTCGCTATTATTCGTAGGCAAGTATGTACAAGTCACCGTGGATCGGTTGTAAAACGCTATTCGATTTCCTGCAACATTTAACACGAAAGCTTCTCATCCCGAGAAAATCTACATTTTGCTGCGCCGTTATTTGCATTCTACCGCGTCCGTCCTCTCTTTCCTTTTCCCCGGGATTCTCGTCGAAAAAAAAGGTACGATTTTAAAATTCCAACATCGCGTACGAAAACACGAAAAGTTCCTCTGATTTCTCCCTGCATCCGGAATAATAACATTGTAACGCCTGTGATGTTGATCAAGAGGGAACTTCAGTTTTGATCAGTTTCGTTTATCGAGACAGTCGAGCTGCAGCAATTCGGCCCACTTCGCTGGAAACGACGAAATTTCATCGCGAACTTCGCAAACTGGGCGAATTCGCTCGCGAAACGGAATCGAAAACAGCCCCGTTGATTCTTGGAAATTTTATTCGGGGGTGGAGAGAACGAGTGGAAAAGCTGCAAACGTGCAAGGGGAATGTAGAAAGAAAAAAAGAGACACTGTTTGCAACTGTTTTGGATAAAGCTGGCGTTACTTTCAGCATTGAATATTCGCGTCATCGATACCGTCATTCATTCGGCATTAATTCACGCAACTTTGTGAGTGCTTTAAACGTGTAGCATTGTGTGATTACACGTTGCGTCCTTTGTAATTACTCTGGCAACTTTTGTTGTCAGAGAAGCAGAGATAACGCTTCGATAATAATTCTAGCAAAAAGAATAATAAAAAAATTGCTTTTTCCTGTAATTTGTAATAAAATACTCCATCATTCTGTACATTTGTATTCTACCAAAAGTAATAGAAAGTTCGTAGTAGCAATAAGTTCGCTTTTTACATGGATATGTGGCCATTTATTTATTTATAACTTCAGTAAAAATTAGGATATCGAGAAAAATTTAATTCAGGTGATATAGAATGCATTAAAGAATATGTGTGCAAAATTTCGTCAAAATCGGTTGAGTTTTACTCAAGTTACAGAGTGCCCGTTTCAGAAAAGGTGTTTAAAATTTTTGGCGCGAAAGCGTAAGGCTGCGCGTCACTTTTTCCCAACAAATTAGAATAGCTTCCAATTGGAATATCGATTTCGGCTAAATTGTATCTTCCTCGGAAGACAATCGTATCAATTCACGAAAATAAAAAAAAATCAATTTTTTCAATTGGCCAAAGTAGTTCGACCCCTTAAATAAACTTCAGTAAACAGACGTTATTTTAAATTCGTGCGTCACGAGTACAGTTCCAATCTAGTTGTCAATTCAAAGGACAACGTTGTTCGAATAATTACAAGTAATATCGACGTTACGTTTGCACCAGTGAGCACACAGTATTAGGCAAGTGACACGCGCGTTTACGACGAAAAAGGCGCGCGCGTTTCGCCTCGGCGGCAACGGTCGTTTGATGTCGTCGTATTTAAAAAAAAAAAAAATGTAAAAGGGAAAGGAGAGGAGGGGTGGAAAAAAGCTTCGTTCCCCTAGTTTATGTTTTACGAGGAAAAAGCCGGACGCGCGAAACAGTAAGGACGTTAATGAAGATTGCGCGTACCGTTGCGCTGTTATTCCCGAAATGAACTTCCGCATCTCGCCTCGGAAATACTTGGCATGCGACTTGCGTCAACCACGTTTCCTACTGTGCCCTATAGTTTGCATGTTTACACCCTTTTATCCCCGCCAACGCTGCGCATATTTACTCGTTTCCGGCCTCTCAGCCACTGCGTTTGTATCTTTTAAGATGTATTTTACTCCGCTACTTTGCCCTACTTACGTCTGCCCCCTGTAAAACGAGGGTAATGTAAACATGGCGGCGGAGAACGACCTCCGAGAAGTTTTCGTTTTATCACAATCCGCTGACTTTTCGGGATTTGCAATACTTTTTAAGTCGTTCTTACGACGATTTTTTTTCGAGATTTCTCAGTGTTCAATGATACATCCTCGAGTTAGACTATAGTCTGAGCCAAATATATCGGCCGGTCAAGGTTCTCCTCCGGTTCCACTATTACCTTTCGACTGTTAACAGTCGTCCTACAGAGTCTTTTCGTTCCGCTTTTAAACTACGCGTCTACATTAGAGATTTTTTTTGAAAATTTGTCAACTTTTGCACTTCACAAATGTTAATCCGAAAACATTATAGTAAATAGTAACATAGGCGGATAAGTTGGTAAATTTGCGCTGAGCCAATAGGCACAACTTCTACCAAGGCAAAAATAATATAAAAAAGAAACCTAGTGTTAATACTAGACCAGGTCAAAATGACCCATTAGCAACTTTGCCAAAAACAACGAATGTTCGATACACAGCAAGTATCATTATTTGTAACATATCGACTTTGTTTTCTGCATGTATGCTTATATTTGTACCGATCTAATCTAATTTTTCAGTCACGCTTCAGTTACACAAAAATTCACCATTGGAAAGTCGCTGATGGGTCATTTTGACCCGGTTGGTAGTTCCAGTGTTAAACTACGCTTGTCGTGACCTCGTAAAACACAAGAAGGAGAGAGTATATACCGAAGAGACAGCAAGAAAAGAAGACGAAGAGAGTGTATTACCGTCTGAAAGTAAGACAAAGATCGTGTTGCAAAAGCAGACACACAACGTGTACAAGATTCGCTCGGTCGGTTCGAAAGAACGAGGGAGGGGGAACGACCGTGGCCGGCCAATATATCCAGCCGCGACTATAGCTTCTTTGTCGGTCGATTTAATCAGAGAGGCGTTCACATTCGGCCGGTGTTAATTCGCTCGATTTGAATAGGTAGACGATCGCGTGCCAGGGCATACACCGAACGACATAATACAATTTACGAGAGGATTGATTCCTGATGCTCATAGGTGGCTGCTGGAATCTCAATTAAGCAATGGGGTAAGATATTGGCTAACCCAATTACGACACCGCAGCGACTCTCGACTTAGTAGCAACCTCTTGGCCTTCTCACGTAACCATTCAAATTTCGCTCGTGCGTATCATTTTGCATGCCGAAGCAAAACTATATTTACACATATTTTTTAACAGTAAAATGTTCGACGAAAAATACGAAGAAAATAAGCGTCTAATTAATTACTTCGTAACGAAGATGTCTATCGAATTACCTGTCGATTTAAAGCTATATAGGTTAGGTTAGGTTACCATTTTAATTGCGGCTCGAGAGTAGAACTGAAAGTACTGAACTTGTAAAGCGTCGCTTCTATTCGGGGAAAATTTCCAAACCTACACGATCGAATCGGTCGAACTGGTCGAGGAATTAATTGCGCGGTCCAAGTGTTTCAAAATTTCTGCTGTACATTGAAACAGGAGCGTTTTGAACCAGGTATATACGTATTCTAAAGAACAGTCTTGTTTGTTCGATCGATTCATTTCGAAAGGGGTAATTTTGCGAGGACGTTTTGTCGAGTTGCAAACGTGAAACTCGGATATGTGAACAGAGATTAAGCGGATATCGAAGAACGCGTGAAAGAAACGGTTCGTTAAAGATTTCGATCTATTGAACTGGTAAAAAGTTAACGAGAGAATTGGCTTTGAACGAAAAAAGAGTTAGGTTTTTTTGAAGATGGATACAGAATAGATTGCCTCTTTAGAAATGTTTCGAGGTAAGCGATACAGGCACACGTAAATACAACACACGCTCTTTATAGACGTGAAAATATCGTGGATAAGTAGGATAGATTGCCTTTTTAACGACGTCAAAACGGTTTGCATTCATGAATTTGAAATTAAGTTTCCTAGAAATACGTTAACGTATTGTGAACTCGCGGAATATTATCCACGAACGTCGAAACATGTTCTGTTCGGTCGTGAGTAATGTGTTTTGTCGAATTTGCCTTAATGTTTTCTACAATGTAATGAAAAAAGAAACAAGATGATTTTTGGATCCATTTAAAACAGATTAATTTTTATTACTTTATGGCTGAAAAATCATGTTAAAGCGGACACCCTGTATATTAGAATAAATACACTTTGTTGAATTTTTGAAATGATTGACAGGATATCAAACGTTCTAGTCGACTGATTGATTTCAAACTTTGCGTGCACCTTCAGTAGGTATGCTGTTATCGTAAAAACTAGAATCATCAAAGAATTAACTTTTTCGTTGATTTTTTTAGCCGAGAAAACACGAAAAAATCGAAAAAATTGATATTCCATCTTCAAAGTGCTACAATTTTTTAAATTTTCGATATTTCTTTTTCATTCTAGGTCAGACTATAGTAACACTCATACCGATAAACAATCTTTTTAGTTTCTTCGTTTGAGATAAGTAGAATGGCCGGAATAATGAAATCTAGTAGGACACTTTTCTTCTATCACCAATCTTGATAATCAATTTTTTTCGATTATCAATTTTGACTATTTTCACTTAAAAAAAATGGTGAATATTCTTAAAACATAAATAAACATCTGTGCAAAACGCTGATACTAAAAGTCTTACGGTTTCTTTACAAAAAAATCTCAAAGAAAACTATAAAAAACGACACTTTAGCCTTACAGAAAAAGCGACATTACTCACGGCTCACCCAATACTACGCCTCGATACGACTCACTTAACCTGAATATGTCATAACAACTGTTAACGCGAAGCAAGCCAGACACGTCTGTATAAAGAAGAATTTTAAAAGCTTCCGAATGTACGAATACAAAGAACGTGTGTCGGTTTACCTATACACATGTTAAACCATTACGAATAAGCGGACAGTAGTGAGTAGGTCGACTGTTGAATGGCATGAAAACGTAGTGTACGCGCGAGTGCACAATAAGTCGGTGCTTCAAAGACGTGAACGATCGCGGAAGAAAGAATCACGCGGATCAACGACAGTTCAACCCTTTCAGTCCACCCGTGAGGACGTTGGAAAAACGCGGCAGCTGCGGGAAACGCGTTCGTGAAACGACGAAAGGGAACTGTGTTCGAGAGTGGGTTTGGATTGCGGTCCGGTAAACGGCTCCTGTTCTCTTTTATATCGTCCGACGAGTACCTACCTCGAAAAAGAGTAGAAAAAAAAAGAAAAGAAGAGTTCTCCATTGAAAAGGGGTAATTGCGCGACGATATTCCGTGTAATTCTCGGTTTTGGTATTAAACGCTCTCAGAGTGACCGGTGAAACTCTCGAACGTTGTACAGAAGTTGTAAGCCGCGAAGGGGAATATACACAGTGTTGAAAATAGGCAAAAGTTTCGTTAGATCGAGCGATAAACTTCGTGGCTCGAGTGTGAAAAGGAAGAAAGTTCCTTCGAGGACGTTTTTGAACCGTGATTCTTCTAGATCGTCTTTTTCGAATTTCGCTGATTTTCCCGGGAATGTTCGCGTTTGTTGAGAAACGTTTACGCAAGAGAGGCGACGAGGTTGATTTTGATACGAAATTTCTCTGGGAAATTTGATCCTGGGTAAAAAGTATCTTCCCGCGTATTCAGCGCTTTGAATGTTTGAAGAAGTTCTCGTTAACCCGGGGTACGAAATTTAACGGCCTGGACGTGAAAAACGTTGGAAATGTAGGTCAGGGAAGAATGTATAATCGAAAAAATCTGACGACGATTATCCTTGAAATCGAATTTTATTTCACCTCTCTGATAGTCGTTCCGCGCCGCGGGAAACTCTTTCGAGACTCGCGTTTCACGCCGCCAAGGAGACGCAGCTTTCTTCTGGCTAGAGGTTCCCAGGGGTTCCAGCCACCTCGCAATTATCGCGGGCATATCCGTTTTCCACGCGAAAGGGAGGAATCACACGGTTTGTTCTCACGAAAATCGCGAAGGAGACGTGGAAATATGGCACAGAGAGGGTTGTAAAAATAGAAATGGAACTTCGTGACTGTTTCCACGTCTGGATCTGTTTGTGCTCCTTCGGCCAATTCACTTTCGTGTTGTATAGAAAATTAATAAAAATCAGCCACGTCTTTCCTGCATGAAAAGATAACAATTTATTCTCACGAGTATTGGGAAGGAGGCGAAAAAATACGGCAGACGGAAGGTCTGGAAAAAGGTAGAGGAGGAACTTCGTGACTATTCTCACGTCTGGATCTGTTTGTTCCTTCGGCCAATTCACTTTGACGTAGTATAAGAATTTAATAAAAATGAGTTACACTTTTCTTACACGCGAAAAAGGTCTGTTCTCATAAAAATCGGAAAGAAGACGAAAAAACGTGGCAGACAGGATGTATGAAAAGGGTAGAGGAGGAATTTCCTAACTATTTTCACCTATGGATCTATTTCAATAAGTTACATTTTTCTTATATAAAACACAATTTATTTTCACAAAAATTGGGAAGAAGACAAAAAAATATGGCACACAAAAGGCATAAAAAAAAGTATAATACATAGGAGAAATCTCGTGTCTATTATCACGTTTGGATCAGTTCAAATAAATCACATATTCCTTACATAAAAAAAAAAAACAATTTATTCTCACAAAAATTGGGAAGACAAAAAAATATGGCAAGCAAACTGTATAAAAAAAAGTACACTGGAGAGATCTCGTAACTACTATCACGTCTGGATCTGTTCAAATAAGGTATCACATCTTTCTTACATAAAAAAAAAAAAACATTGCTGACATTTTACAATAAATAAAGAAGGCAGTACTCACGACAGCGACGAACAGGTACAACGAGTGCGCCACGTCAACGAAGCAGATTGTGATGACGATGATGATCCAGGGCACGAGGAAGACACGTTGATCCTGCAAGACATCGGTCATAAGTGAGCAGAGACAAATGGTGTAGCAGTGTTCTTTCTTCGAGAGGGTCGTTTAACGGTCCCTTCTTATCTTTAATATTCTTTCTTTCTTTTCTTTTTCGCCTCTCAACCTCCTCCTCTTTGTTCCGTGTCCTTTGGAAACATTCGATTCGACTCGTTGCACACCGCCAAGGTAAAACGGGAAACACTCTCTCCCGAGGTGAAGTCTACTCGAAGGGTTGAGAGTTCGGACGAGCTCTCGACGTGGAAAGGGTTAAAAGTTTCCCTCTCCGGGAGGAGGCAAAAAGACAATCGTCTTTTCCTGGAATCACGAGTTGTTACGTCTCGGATTCTAAATAAAGTAATACGATTGCCCAGGTGGGAGTAATAATTCACTGGCTGTTACGCGATGGATTTTAATTATATAGCAAATCCTTTGGATCGTTTCTCTTATAGTTTCACAGGCGAAGATGTTGAAATGAAATTTTTCAAGTAGGTAAAAACGTCTGCGTGTATCGCTTCGAAGCATTCTCAGGCATAGTTGCTTCTCATAATTTTGCACCTTTGTTATCGACACGAGGGTTCACCTTTGTTTAAGAAATTTAATTAACTCTTTCGACTGAAAGTGCATTCTGAGCTTTGACGGTCTATTGTATAATTCGCGGGGAAAAAATTTGATATTTTGCGAGGAATAAAGGAATTCTTTTTTTTTTTTGTAAGAGTATGTTGGTGAAAATTAGACGAAATAATTATGAGAGGGAATGGATCGTTTCTATGGTGACACCGTGGAGCCGTTTGCATGGTTCTTTTTACAAACTCTCGTAAAAATGCGACACGTGAGGCTACACGGTGCTTATGTAAGCCCGTAAAGAAACGATTTCCTCGTCTTCGACTGCGTTCGCGTTGCCTGGCTGCCTTGAAATGGGATTCGAATGGAGTGAACCTCTCGCCTGTGCAGACATATTTAAACGTACGAATATCCTGCGTGAAAAAAGAAATAATACCTACTTACAAATTTTAAATACGTTGTGAAATATTTAACTTCAACTTCGTAATTGAACGATATTACTTCTTTCGTAGGAAAAGAGCGCAATTATTGATCTTAACCCTTTTGCTACGGCGAAACTGGCCACTAGACGCCTGAAAGTGTATCATTCCGTCTCTGACCTTTCGAGTTCGCTTTTATGTCCCGAAGAGTTGCTTTGATAATGTTTCTTTTTTGGAGAGAAAGAGTTTTTGCTTAAAACCTTATAATTTTACTTAAAAAATTAAATAATTTCTTCATCCCGTAAGTTCGCTTCGGGAAAGTTTGCTTCGTTTTGTTCGCTAAAAAAATGCAAGCGCCATTTCGTTCCACATCTTTTTCTTATTTTTTGGGGGGGAAGACTGAAGAAAATGAATTTCCTTTAATCGTCAATTAAAATATCTTTTGCTTTCGGCACGAACTTATGGGGTGACCTAATAAATCTACCCTTAACCCTATCGGTATATGAACAGTGTTTCACGGCGAGCGATTAAGGGTTAAAAACGTTTTAAAGGCCAAAAAAGTTCTTCGTCAGGCTTTAATTTAACGAAATTTAAGAGTCGTGATGCTTCTTGCACGGTGTTTACGCATTGGAACGAGGGAATGATTGATCGTCCGAAGTGAAGCTATAAACAGTAGAAAAATTGGGGCGAATATGGTGGCTACGTGAACGTATCAAAGATCCTGGCAACGGTTCGTGTTAAAAATGACGGACGCTGGATGACAAATAGCCCGGCGGAAGAGGGTGAAACGGAGATGAGACGCTGAATATGGAGATCTTTGGGAAACGTTGCCATGGTTATTCACGGGCAGGTTACTATCGCGGAATAAACGCGGCAGTTTTGCCGCGGAGTGATTAATGGACGATGAGATCGATAAGAAGAAGGAACTGCAGAGCGGGAACACGGTGAATTTACTGTCCGGAATCGCGAGTTCGAATCTGTCTGGAATCTTGTTCGTAGACGATAAGAGGCGAAACCCGGTTAACGCCTCAGTTACGACCAAGTAATTAGATAATTAATCATAGCGGCGATATAAGAACTGTATTGGAAGGGCTGGTTAATCGATTCGCTCGGTAATTCGTTTGTGAAAGGAAAGAGGAATCATTTTTTTCGGAGAATTTATCGGTGCATCTGCTTCAGCTTAGAACTGTTACAATAACGACGTCTTTTTAACCTCTTGCCTTGTGACTTTTTTATTTTTTATTATTTTTTTTATTATAAGGGAATTTCGACTTTTTTTAAACTCTGCAAGTTTGTAGACCTCGATAGAAGTATCAAGCAATTTTTATTTTTGCTACGTTTTGGTTTCTTCAGGGTGAAAACACCCCTTTACTCTACGGCTAAAGTGTGTTTTCATATTTTTCTGTACACCTTGGAAACCAGAATGAAAATTTAAACAGGGAGATCAAATTTTTGAAAAGCAAAACATTGTTAACAATTTTATCGAGCATGTAAAGCGATTAAATTTCCATTCTACGTCACTCGTCCAATTCTGAATTCCCATTCGGTCAACATTACCAAAAACTGTTATTTTACAAAACAAATTAAACTTGCAATTAGTACAAAAAGATATTGATCTCATGTTTTCTTCATCCATTTCCCCGAACAATCTCTACCACCCAATATTTCCCCCACAAGCATGAACAAATCCAAAGCCACTACGTGTCAATTGACCACGAGAAAGAGCGACCAATACCTCCTTTGGAACCGACAAGCCTCGTGTTTCACTCGTGTGCACTCGCAGCCGATCACGTTGTACCTGTGTTTTACGTAAGAGAGCTGTTCGCAACGTGAGTTATGGCCACGTCGATTTCACGGGAGAAGCGTCGATAAATCAGCCGGTACGACGAAAATTGATATTCCTGTCCGGATTTATGGGCGTTCTTTCGTCAAAGACGCGACTCACGGCTTTCCCCTTGATGGATGCACCGGGCTCCGTCAAGTGGAGCAACGCCGTGATTAACTCGCTGGGGCTTAATTGCGTTGACGTATCACGGAACCGGACAGAATCTTCATTGAAAACTTTGTACAGGTGAAAAAGGAGGGGTAGGGGATCATTTGATCGGCCATTCTGTAAATCTTCCCGCCTGTGTACTTACCAACCCCGCGAATTGATTTCTAACTTTGTTACGCAGAGCCTGGGTAAAGAAGTAACCGGAAGCCTTCGCAAACTACCCGCACAAGTATTGTATTTTTCTTTCTTTTACTTCGAATACACCCTTGGGGCCTGCACAGATTATTTACGACGATGGAAGATTTCTTTTTTTTTTTGAGACCTCGAGAGGATCATTTTCGATGGGGCTTGGTTTTGTGTATGAAAATATGTTTAAGAAGATTGGAGGAATACGGTAGTAACGAATAATAAGTATTTTAGGTTAGAATAAATGTAATTTGGAGGTTATGGCGATATGGTAGCAATGAATAATAAATATTTTAGGTTAGAATAAATATTTGGAGGTTATGATGATATGTTAGCAATGAATAATAAATGTTGGCACAGTAATTGAATTATTATTGTAAAAATTCTGATGCATAGAAAGTTTATTCAATTATTGAATATATTTCTACGATCGATTTTGGATTTGTAGGTTATAGCAATACGTTCGTAATAAAAAATAAATACTGTAGGTTATGGTGATATGTTAGCAATGGACAATAAATATTGGTATAGCAACTAAATTATGATGATAAAAATATTGACCGACAGAAAGTTTATTCAATTATTGAATACTTTACTATACTCAATTTGTGGATTTTTAGGTTATAGTAATATCTTACTAACGAACAATAAATATTTCTCTTTCTAAATATCGCTACTTTCTGCTCTTTCGATACAGAAACAATATATAGCAATGTTACCAAGAACACGTTAAGATTTAACGAGTATGTCGGGATGATGAAGGACAGTATCGGATATTGTTTCTGCAGCAAGCCATTAAACGATCGTTTACTGCAAAAAATTGATACGTGGAGGGCACTTATTGCCTGCGATATTAACATTCCTAGCCTCCTATAAATTCCCCAACTACTAGTTCTCCCGAGATAGTAGGCCTTTCCTTCGCAGTAAACGATCAATGGTGTGCCGTTAAGGGTGTTTTATCAAGGTATCCGTAAGGACATATATTTCAAGAGGAACGATTCAATTTTACATAGCGGGTTCTATTTAAGGAGACGGATAACGAAGATTTAACTCGATCGTAGAGAAATGCTGGAAAGAAACGTCGCGGTGGTTGACGTCAGTCACAAGGGGTGTCGTCTTATCGTGCTCATAAATTCTGCGTACCCTTGTTGACTAGATACGACGGCGGGCATTTCTCTTTTACCTCTATCCCATTCCTTCCTCTTCTCCTCCTTTTTTTTTCTCACAGATTTCAAGGGTTCGCGTAATAAATCGTTCGCTGTTACTATGTATTCTAATTACGTATCTTTATCTCTTCTATTCCTTCGCACGAACGCGATACATTCTTATTCCTCGTAGATAACAACGGGACTACACATTCTAATGAATATTCATTCAACCCCTAATACGTTTTTCACACTCGTTACTCTTGGAATTTACGCGCCCTGTTTTGTACTTACATGAGCCGGTTTGGGAAATACAGGAAACCGAGGAAATGGGAACGAAGCTCGGAGGGCAAGCGGTATTTCTGAAAACGATATTTTCTCCTCGATCCGACAAGCCAGTGTACTACGTTTCGACCTTTCGATTTGTCGTGATTTTTCCGTATCAGGAGACTCGTACTCTCGCGGTTCGACCAAGGAGGACGATGGTAAAAATTGCATCGTTCTGCCCCGAAGGGCGGATTTGTCCGTCATTTCGGATGAACTAACTGGAGGATCGATACGAAGCCGATAAGATATCCATTACTACGTTACATCCTACGCAGCGATTTTCTTTAGAAAATGTTCGAATGAAAATATTCTTTTTTTCAAAAATGTACATTTGCAGCAGGAGTAATTAGCGTATGTTAATTTTCGTGTTAAAATAGTAACATCAATATTACAGGTTTTCCAGCATGGAGCTAATTTTCCTTTCGAAAATACGACACATTTCATAGAACGCGAAGGGATAAAAGCGTTCGTGCCGCAGGTAATTTCAATTTAATTGAAAATTATTCAGATTCTCGTTTCTACGTGAGTTTCCCTTTTAAATTCCACCCCGCCTGATTCTGTCTCTCCCCCCCTCTCTCTCTCGCCTCTTTTATAATCAATTTTAAGAAAAACAATTTCCAACTAGCCGCGTTTCTCCATTTGTGCTGGAACTAAACCCGAAAGGGGATGGCCGAAGAATCCTCCTGTTTCGCCTCCGTTCCATTTCCGTTATCCCCTTCCGCTTACATCTTCGCGGTACCCTCGCTCGTTTCACGTTGGACACAGTAATCGAGGGATTGCTTTGCCATGGTTTCGAACCCGGTGAATTAATCCTATCCACGCTAACAACCTCCACACCGAGCGTAGGGACCACGAGAAGGAATATCGCGGTTTCGAACGTACAACGTTCCTCAGCATTCGTTATTAAGGTTGGTGCGCGTGCAAGATGTACATATATATGCGTGTTCCTGAGGGAGCATTAAGGCGGATGATATATCGGAGAAGCGTGAAACTAGGTATTTTATCGAGTAGGGTGCATGTTTGCAAGGGATGTGCACGAAACTTTGTCTGACTTCGTGGGTAGATGAAAGAATGAAACAATAAGCGGTTCATAGTTTATATTTATGAGGTGTTTAATGCTTGCACGGCGGTCCTTGGGTCTGTTCAGACGCGCGATGAAAGTAATTCAGATGTTCATTGTAATAAATGAAACACCCTATACAGCGACGAAGGCAATAGTATTCTACTGGGAGTGTCGATTGGGGACGATTGGAATTAGAAATCGTACGAAATGGTACGCACCGACTTCGACGAAGCACGATCCCCTATAGATATCAATGTATAGTCAAAGGAAGAAATACAGCGAGGTCGTAAGTTCGTTTAGGCGACAAAATTTGCGTGTTCCAGAGTATCGACAGAAACCAGAGAATATAAGGGCTGCACGAAGTATGCTTTAGCTTCGATTCAGTCCAAATTTGAAAATATAAAATGCTACATGCGATCTCGACACGTTAATTTCAGATCTCGCTATATTTCTTCCACCGACTATACGTCTGAAAGGTCGGCGCCACGAGGCTTATTCTACTGCCACTTCTGGTGTTAATTTGGCACAGCGGCAAGCTGTCCCGAAGGATCAGTGTAACTTCGATCACAATTTCCTTCCCTCCAAGTACAATTTAACATCGACAGTGATAATTAAACAATTTCTTATTATCAAATATTAAACCAGCAAATGTAGGTCAAATATTTTCACCTACTCTTCATCTAACCGCAGAAATTTCCTCCAAAATTCTTATATTAAACCTCTTCCAGTCCCTATATCACTCCGCAAAGATTGAACTAACTAAACCTCCTCTAATCCTACCGTATAAAAAACACTTTACAGTTCACATTACCGGAGACTTGTCCACAAACTTTCCGCTCTAGTCTCACGAACGTTCTAAAATGTCAAGAAATTTCAAAGCTCTCTCCGGTCGAAAAAGGACAGAAAAACTTCGCGAGGAAAAATCTCAGACAATGTACCCCGGTGAACACACTTAGAAAACCCCCTTTTTTCACTCGATACACAATGTCCGCGGTTAACAGCCGAAAGCTTTCGTCGTCGTTTCACCGGATTCAGTCAGAGCAGGTAAACTGTGTGCTTCTAAATACACACCACGCGTATACAATTCTGTTAAAAGCGTACATTTGAAACGTCTTACCTTGCAGAGGCCGTAGAGAAGCAGGATGCTGCAAATCACACCGCAGCTCGAGCATATAAGCAGCGTCACGTTAAACCGTACCGTCGCTGAAGCAATAGAAGCACGTTTGATACGTGAGATTCGTTGGTAACAACGCAAGTGTGTGTGTCTGATGTGTACGTGATTTCAAGCAATTACTCGGGTGAACTCGGTTTACCGGTTACTGACTTATACGCTATGTCTATCAAGGGAGAACGGAATCCCGGAATTCTCTCACTTCCGGGGTGCATTCTACGAACATTGTTGTTGTAACGAGGAGGCACACTCACTTGGGGATATGGTGTCCGGCTCGAGGAAGCTGGTCGATTCTGGTAACGAACGATTCCCTCGTAGATATTGACTCTCACCCTCGAGCACTTTGCCCGTGGTTAACGCCAATACGGTAAAGTAAATCTGAAACAGAGCAAATACCCCGTGAATCCTTCTGATTACGAGTTTACCGAGAAAAGTATATATGTATCACTCGAAACCACTTGAGGATTTCGAAGACTCTCGGGGGTGCTAATTTTGAACACTCGGGATAAGAACAGACTTTGTATACATTTAACCCTTTCGCTACGGCAGATTTTAACGGCGTAACGTGGATGACTGAATTTTGACCACGGCTGAGGTATTTGTCGTTTTAACATTCCGTTTATTGTGTTAACCCTTTGAACTCCAAATTCTTTTTTTTTAATTTTCTTTCCAATAACTCCCTATTGTCTTAAGAATTTTACTTGAAATGCACTTCAAAAGGCATTTGGTCGATAGAGGAACCAATTTGAACAACTTCTTTTACTAATTATATTGAAAATAACACTAAGGGTCGTATATAAAAAAAATACTGCAAAATATAATACACATTTAAGCAGGCAATTTAAAAATTACTTCATTCATACCTGTGGATAAAACTGACGTCGAGTCACTCTCGACAAAGGAGTCCGAAGGGTTAAGATGCAAGTGCGTGAAGGATAAAATTAAGTGTTAAATTGAGGTGGAAGCATTAACCCTTTGACTGCGGCGCACTCTCGCACGAAACCATCGATATAGACGGCGCGATATTCGCAAGTCAGTCTAGCTAATTAAAAGAAAAAAATAAAATAAGGTGTTACGGTAAGAAAAATGTGGATGACGTATATTTACGCCTTTCGTAGTGAAAGGGTTGAAAGGTCCCAACGATATAGTGCGAGAAAATTTTCAAAACGCCTATAGGCACCGATAGTAACGAAAGGGTTAACCTAACAAGTGTCCTAATTTTTCTCGAAATTGTTCGACAACTGCAAATTATACGAGTGAGATGTTTGTTTGCTATTACTTCGTCGCTTTGCTTCAGAGAGTACACTACAGCACGCGCGTATGCGTGTTTAGTTATTTCGAATTAACTGATTTTGGTCCTTGGCTTTGAGTAATTAACATAAATTTCGAGGGAGTTGCCGGTGCGACGTTGTTAAAGTAGATAGAGTGCGTTCAATTAGAATTTGTAAATTAAACGAAACATCCGTTTGAATCGTATGTTAGCAATAGTCTCTGTTCGACAACGTAATTTGAAATTAATTACACCTCGATCGAGGATTGAATTTCCTCTGCTGTGAGGGCAAGGGTAGGATAGTAACATAGGGTTTCCCTTCCTTTTCTTTTCTTTTTCTTCCCTCGATCCACTTCATCCATTGAGTCTCGGACTCGTGATCGCTTCCTTGTCGATTGATCCGTCTTCACTCCTTTATTTTTTTCACGCTCCAACTATTTCCGGGGAAACAAGGTATTCCGCAGGAATCAGAGTTCTCAGCTGCGGAAGCTGCCTCTCTCGATAGAGGAATCCCAATACCCTCTACAATTTCGATACACTTCAGCGTGGAATGGCACGTTTATAATACAGTATTATCGGATTCTTACGTTCACATATTTCTCTCTCTCGTGATCGTATAATGTGAATTAACAACGCAAGAAAAAGTAGAAAATTTAACAAGATAATATATTGATGAAATTTTGGATTTAATCGTCCATATTGAAGGGGTGAAAATGGTTCACAAAAATTTGGGCGATGAACATATTTGGTCTAATATCTCGGGAATGATTAAAGGAACAGTGTCAATTGAGAAATTTTATATTTTTCAACGACAAAATTTGAGTCAACTTACTCTAATAATGTTACAAAATCAAACGTCTGCGGAGAGTTCAAAAAATTTTTCCCCCGATTCAAATTAGTACAAGTTTGAAGATTGAAGCCCCCTCTTTACAACGACTACTTGAAAGTTGACGTACGATTTTTTCTCACTGTTTTATCGCACTTTGAATGGAGAGTGTGCCAGAACCATTGGACACCATATATGTATACACTTCGAGAGCTGTTTTCATCCCTTCACTATAGACGATTTCCCATATAAAAAAATGCGGGTGGAATATTTTTTCGAGAACTACAATGTACCAAAGTTTCATCAGAATCGGCGATGATCACTTCAAGATGACTCCTTCCAAATCTCCTCCGTATTTTATACATTAGTCTCTACAGAAATTGCCCTCCATTTCCAATCTCTACCGATCTTTCTCCGAAATGTACACGCGTACCTTTTGCAGGGTTTAAGTAAATCTCTCGGAAACTACCCCATTCGCTACACGAAATTCAACAAGAACCCCGAAAATATGTCAGAAAATCGCGATATTTTTAGGTCACGAATAAAAAGGACGAAATACAGCAATCGATCATTCTTTACAACGATTCCTACTCGATATTGATGCTTTCGAGGGAAGAAAAATCGCGGTGATTTAAATAGAGAGACGACTTTACTATTGTAAATTTATTTCACTGATCGGACATTTGTCAACGTTTATCATCGGTTGGTCGTGCGATTTCACGCGCATTATGAATCTCCTGTACCGGAACGCTTGTATATACACAGGCGTGCACGCAGAAGTGGAGTGGTTGAAAAGGAAGGGTAGTGGAAGGCGTGCTTTCTCGAGGGTGCGCCTCTCCTTTTCTCTCTCTCTCCCGGTTC
Organism: Habropoda laboriosa; assembly: GCF_001263275.1. NCBI lineage: Eukaryota > Metazoa > Arthropoda > Insecta > Hymenoptera > Apidae > Habropoda > Habropoda laboriosa. Next base: position 1,183,256 of record NW_017100307.1, on the reverse strand, counting down.
TTCAGCGACCAACGATCGATCCTACGTGACGGAGGTTATTGAAATTGCTTCCCCCCTCTTATTGTCTCTTGTTGGGTAGTTACGCCGGCCTTGGACCAATTTCACCATCTTATGCGTGCCCGACGTGTCGTCAAACTCCGTGAACCCCTATGAGAAACCCTCTTTGCAGTTCCTTCATCTTTTACGATCGCTTGAAACTGGCTTTGCAGTTCAACAGAGTCACACACGTCGATTGTAAATCATTCGGAGTCAAAGGCTATTAACCCTTTGCAGGCGGAGGACTGTGTAACACGTCGCGATACTGATTCTTCGCACCTGACCGACTTGTAACTATTTAGGCGATATTTCAACACTTTCTAGAACTGAATTATGTCAAAATTAATTATTAATTATTTTTATCGATTAAAAATGAGCGAGTCTATTTTGTTTTGAAGGAATGTACGAGTTAATCTCTGGAAATTGTACTTATACTGATTTTTTGTACCATACTATAATTACGATATTTTGACCTTCTTTTAAACTCAATCATTGTTAAGCCGCGTCCTTTGGACAGCCCTCGATGTACCGTAACGGTACATCAGAGGATCGCCGCGGAACAATGGGCGACCATCGACGGGCAGACGAACCGGCAACGGTTTTTTGGGAAAAACCCCGATTTTCGCCCCTTCTGCCTTTGTCTCCGACAGCACACGTACCACGCACCCGATCAACCAATTACCTCACCGGAACCATTTCCACCTCATTTTCTTAGCCAATCACCTGCATTCCCATGTCACCCGCGTCTTGGAGTCATCCGCGTCCAGGGAGAGGGACCTTCGATTCCATCGGCAGTTACAATTCATCCACCATGATTCACAAGTCAAACATATTCACATCAGGCATCTTCACATCATACAGTAGAAAATAAAGATTTAAGTAAAGGGCAGACAAGTGTAACTCAGTACACCTATAACCAGGCCGAAGTGATTAATTTCACAACGGTCAGCGTCCCTACAGCAACGGCAGAAGCACTCTGAGACGGGTCTTACAACCCCGTCGTACTCCATGCGAGAATACCCGGTGTGCGGGACGCAACAATCATATTAGAATTACATTTTCTTCGAAATGAATTCTTTCCGACTGAAATTGAAAGTAATTCAAGAAAAATCTTTGCAAAAGAAATGAATTCTCTCCGACTGGATTCAGAAGGAAACGAATTCTTTCCGACTGGATTCACGTAATTGATTTAAAGCTACCGCGTTTCCATCGCGATGGTATTCCCAAGCTGCCAGAAAAATGGCGAAAGGTCGTAAAAAGTAATGGAAGTTATTTCGACGAGAGATTTGTTCTCGTGTTTCTTAACACCAAAAATTGCAAAGAATTCATTTCTACACCTAATACACTAATTCACGTTCATGTGAACTATTTTTGTCGCTCAGAAATAAGCGAGTTTATCCATCACCCTCGAAGATTTAATCTTCAAAAATGGTACTTTTTTAAGCAGCCTTGATTTTTCACAAATTTTCCCCAAGAATCTAATCACACTCCGCGAAGATTGCACAATATCGCAGAATTCTGCCTCTATTGAGAGCACGTGTTTCGATGCTTACGTAAAACAGCGTGCAGTTCATAACATAAAGAAGCTGCTTTGAATGCCGCGCGGATACGGATGATTGTTATGGTGTACGTTCGAAACCAGGTAAGCTTAATCCAAGCCATAAGCGGATGATAATATAAAATGGTAGCTAAACATAGTCAATTAGCGGTTGGAATTCACGGTCGCGAATTAACCAAGATTAAATTAACCAAGTCAAAGAGAAGTATCTCTTCTCTATTCCCTGTGCAGAACAGAAAAAAAGGGGCTAAAGATTATCGTGCAACGATGACAACTATTATACAAATATTCTCGTTTCAATCTTCTCGTCATTACGCTTAAACGCGTGAAAAGTCGCTTATCTGTACCTCGATACAGACATGAATTATTACGTTCGTATTTCCACATCGGGGAGCCGTGACCATACATTCGCCGGTTCTTGATCGATAAATCGGGGGATTCGGTTGATGCTCGATCAAACTCGAATATAAAATGCGACAGGTATTTCTGACTGTGCGACAAATAATCGGTTGACACGAGAGCTCGTCGATTATTTATTTCATTATGGAATATTCTGTTTCAGGTTTCGTGATATCGTACCTTCGTGACTTTGTCAAAAATACTCTCTTTTACAATTTTGAAGTATTTTCTTTATTTATTTTCTCTCACTTTCCGCACTGAGCTATCCCTTCTATTTTACGGTAAAAGTGCAAGTTACAGTATGATAAAGAAATGGGAAATTTATTTCTACACGCCTGGGAGATAATTAAGAAAATATAAAATTGAGCGTTTTCGATAAATCAAGTTGAGAAAAATGTGAGCGTTAACCCTTTGCGACGGTCTAATAAAATGATGAACTACGGTAAAAAAACGTATTTTTCTAATAATTTCGTCGTGTGTGATCATTTTTAAAACCAGGGGAAAAAACAGCCCTGCGTCATAGTTACGACAATAACATCTCGTCCCTTTTTAACTTTCTTCCAAAGAGTCTCTCTCGAGTGAAATAGTTCATTATTTCACGCTATGCCGGAATCTCGCGCGGGATAAACTGTCGAAGGTAAGTAAGATATAATCAAAGTAATATCGAAGAAACCACACTGGCTCCACCCATCGAATTCAATAAGCCGTCGAAACTGGAGCCATACTCGCGGTTTCAGAGGGAAAAGGAGGTTGGTGTAAAGAAGAGGATCCACGAGTAGCTGATAGCCCATTCTAAGAGGACAAGAGCGAATTGTTGGCTCTCCTACTATAGGCGATATGACTTCCTGGATAGAGAAACTCGATAGCGAATTTTTGTAATGGTACACGAAGTTCTATTGCCTCCGTCGTTTCCCTTAACTGTATCGCGTGTCGAACGTACAAATACATACGTGATCCATACCATTCGAATTTTTCATTTCCACCGAAAGAATAGGTCAAGCATTTTCTCCTATGCAATATAACGATACCCCTAAAATTCTAAATTAAAGGAGAGAGAGAGAGAAAAAAAAGGACGGTTCTCGCTCTGTATTTCTCTCGGAATATTTGCTTTCTCTATTCTTTCTCATTTCCTTTCTGCCACTTTTGATCTTCCTTTCGCCATGTATCCACGAGAGACGGAGCAACAGAAATTTGTCCAGCGGAGCGAACATGTAGTATGATGGACTTTCCTTCAGGATAAGTCGAAGTTGTGGAGTTTTCTTTTCATATCTTCTTTTCCGAAAGCTTGACTTTGACTCATATTTTTCTTTTTCTGGAGAAGATATGCAATAATAGGAGTGAAAGGTAAATGCTACTCAGAGTCCTCCTGATTATAGTAATGCTTATGATGTGGGTCTGTGTTAGGCTAGTCTCGTGTCAAATATTTATTTTCATATTTTGATGCTCTTTTCCGAAAGCTTCACTTTGACTCTCATATTTTTTTGGAGAAGGTATGCAATAATAGGTGTGAAAGGTAAATGCTGTTCAGAGTCCTCGTGATTATAGTAATGCTTATGGTGTGAGTCTGTGCGTTAGGCCAGTCCCGTGTCAGAAATTTTAGACCGTTCACATGACAGAGATACGGTGTATAAAACCGCGTAATCGTGGCACACGATCAGTCGGATCTCCCGTTTCTCTAAGCGTAACCGCGGCTCACGGTTTCATTCAACTTTGATCTTAATTAATTTAACATAATCCCGATCGTTCCGCGGGCACGGAGATATTAAATTACCAGGTGTTGGATCCCGCGGTTATTCAACGAATTAAAACGACCGTGTGATTTTCCTCCGTTGATGTTTCAATTAAAACCGAAGCCATCTATGCGCACGACAGTGCGTGCGATTATACTCGATACTTTAATTCTCTTTGGTTAGCTGCCCATGCTCTGATAAAATTTATAATTAAGAGAATAACCAACACGATCTATAGTATCCGACGTGAGCTTTCAGCTCGTGTCAGCACGTGAATAATTAAACCTAACCCTGTCAATTTCACCAATATTTCCGTGTAAGATCTCGCCAGAAATCGATTCACCTCGTCTCTAGTTGCATCGTGCTGTTAGAAATACGTAGAATGCCTGGAATAATAATAGATAAAGTTTGAAATAATATTCGAAGGGAGCATTAGTGCTCCTCGCGACGTACGCTTTGAAAATGGTTCATTGAGGAGTATTGATGTACAGTTGGTGGAAGAAATATATCATTTTATATCTTTCAATTGGGACTGAATCAAAGCTAAGCAGGCATCATTGCAGCCTCTACTAATATTTAAGGCTCTTATCTTTCTAGATTACTATCGATTTTGAAAAAACTTACATTTCTTCCGCCGACTATACATTTGGTATCTCTACAGGAAGTCTGTTGAAGTCAGTGCGTACCATTTCGTACGATTTCTGATACCAATCATCCCCAATCTACACTTCCATTTGAATACTATGACTCTCGCCAATATACAGAGTGCTTCTAAAATTATTTCCACCGATATTGACAGTATAAAAGGGAACAGAAGAACCTACGACCTACTTATATTTCTTCCACCGACTATACGACGAAAGATTCCCGAAAAAGGCACCATATTTACACCTTTCAGAAGAGATTTTTCCATTTGGACGGTGAGAAGAAGCTTTACGAAATAACGTTGAAGTTATAATTTAATCTTCTTCCGGTGGTTATTCTACAATAGATGAAGTTAGGGAACTTTCTGGACAAGCCAGATCCGCGAAAGTGCGCGTTTCATTAAAACGGAGGCCTTCTGAACGGAGTTAATTATTCGCGGAGGAAGTTCTCGACAAAAATTCCTCGCGCAACAAAGTCTCACTCTTTCTTGTCCAAGAGAGGAGAAGATAAATCGAGAGAGTCTTCTTCTCGAGGAACAGATTTTAATTTAATGTAATTTGTCGACAAGCATTTTCCCATCGGTAGAAAAAAAAAAAACAAGAAGAGAAGAGAAATTCTCACGCTTGCCGGAAAAAAGTTTGTTCGCAATTTTTCCAAGCTTGCAGTCTCCTCGTTATAATTACTTAATGCACCTGACGTCGGTCGGCTCACTAACAAGTTTTACTTAATTGAGATAAATTACGCTTCGCGGCTTGATCATTAATTCTTTGTGGCACCGGACATCGGAGCTTCCTACTCATCAAAACTTTTTCCATTCGTATCTCCTCCTCCTCCTCTTTTCTTTCCACTGTTCGAACCCTCCCCGTTCGAAACTTCAACCTGAGCGCGAAGAGAATGTCAAGTAATACAGGTTCAAAGAAGCTCCTATTCCCTTTTTTCATCCTTTTTCTCTCCCTTCAGCAAGTTTCCCTTGCAATCCGGTCGATTCGTACACGTCTTTATGACGCATCAAATATCGCCGATGCGGATCGTTCCACCCTCTTCGCGTAATTCCAGGCCAAATTAAATTTCAGAGTTCGTTCGCCGCCGCTCTCCGATATACTCTGCTCTGTTTTAAAAATCGATGAAGTCGTCTCGCGAATTTAATTCGTCCTCTCTTCGGGGAATAATCGTACGTTCCGATAAAACTGCTAATTTCCCCCCTCTCTCTCTCTTTCTCTGCTTGAAGTTTAAAACAGTTGTTCAAAGTTCTCGCTGTTACTTCGAAATTTTACTGGCCATTCGATGGCAATGTACTTGTATTATAATAGTAAAATCGTGACTTTGCGATGAAGTTTAGGAGGTCGTTACATATGGGATATTTTTGATATAATTCTTTTTATCGATGGATTCATCAACCGGTAACTAAATTTTCCTGTATCGATGAGAAAATTGTGTAATCAAACCCCCCCGGTGTTTCCTCGAATATCTCAATTTAAGTAGATACGATATCGTGATTGAACGTGCATACTACGATCTCTCTATATTTCATATCGCGACGCGGTGGAAAACGGGATCTCCTCGTGTAGGATTATTTCACTGTTGCACGTGGATTAGTGTGTTCACCGTGAAGCATCAATTTATTAGTTTCGATATTTTATTATGTAGATACGAAAAGTTTGCTGGGCTATATATTAGATTGGTAATTAAATTTTGTCGTTTCTTTTTTTAACCATTTTGCGTTCGCCGACGAGATACATATTTCGCGACGTGACGACGTTAATTCGAAGCTTTTCTTTCTAATGAGAAGATTTGTGAAATTTCTCGTTCAGAGCGTTGGGAGATATTTCTTTTAAAGAGTCGCGAGATATCTTTCCAAAGCGTCGCGAGATATTTCGCCTAAAACCTTGCGAGATATCTCCTCCAAATCGTCGCGAGATATTTCGCGTAAAGCGTAGCGAGATATCTCGTCCAAAGCGTCGCATGAAGGACACTAAGTAGCGAGATATTTCGCCTAAAACGTCGCGAGATATTTCGTCCAAAGCGTCGCGAGATATCTCGTCCAAAGCGTCGCATGAAGGACACTAAGTAGCGAGATATTTCGCCTAAAACGTCGCGAGATATTTCGTCCAAAGCGTCGCGAGATATCTCGTCCAAAGCGTCGCATGAAGGACACTGATTCGCGAGATATTTCGCCTAAAACGTCGCGACATATTTCGTCCAAAGCGTCGCGAGATATCTCGTCCAAAGCGTCGCATGAACTACACTGATTCGCGAGATATTTCGCCTAAAACGTCGCGACATATTTCGTCCAAAGCGTCGCGAGATATCTCGTCCAAAGCGTCGCATGAAGGACACTAAGTAGCGAGATATTTCGCCTAAAACGTCGCGAGATATTTCGTCCAAAGCGTCGCGAGATATTTCGCCTAAAGCGTCGTGAGATATCTCGTCCAAAGCGTCGCATGAACTACACTGATTCGCGAGATATTTCGCCTAAAACGTCGCGACATATTTCGCCCAAAACGTCGCGACATATTTTGTCCAAAGCGTCGCGAGATATCTCGTTCAAAGCGCCGCATGAATCACACTAATTCGCGAGATATCTTGTCCAAAGTTTCGCGAGATACCTCTTCCGAAGCGTCGCGGAATATCTCTTCCAAAGTGTTGCGAGATATCTCAGATATCTCATAGCGTCGATTTCGACAAAACCGCGAAAAAATCCGCTATACGCTTCTCACAAAAACAGATTATCACGCAACAAGGCAACCCTCGTCCACATATTCCACGTCGAACGCTCCAAAAAATCGAGGAATAGACCTGAGAACGCTTAATTCACTCACCCTTCCAAATAATGATCACTTCTTCCGCTCACTGCAATATTCTCTAGCTAAAAAACACTTCTCTTCGTTTCAAAAGCGTTTTAAACGTGATAACGCCTAATTCACCGACCATTTCAAAT
>NW_017100307.1:1132347-1175911 GCF_001263275.1 Habropoda laboriosa | reverse complement strand
GACAAACGCTTCTCTTTCCTCCAAAACCACTTAAATTCTATCACCTTCGGATCAAAAAATTGCCAAAAGTATACCCAAAGACTCTCAATTTCAATAAACAATTTTCTTTCGAAGAAAACTTCCTTACCAACTCAATGTTTATTTGTAAAAAGAAGAAAAAGAGCGTATTTCTCGACCAACAAAATTAAACAACAAGAATACGATACTGCAAACACGAATGAGAAGTTCGAATCAACGCGAAAGGTATTAAAACTGTTCAACAGCAACGTGGCCCGAAATATCACGAAGTTAAGTCTATTCCACGCAACTCGATATAATTAATTTTGTTAGCGAGTTATGCCAGCGTGCGTGTGTGAGAAAGTTTCCGATACAGGATGCTTTAATTTAATTCCTCGCGGGTAAAACAACCTCCACGATGAAAACTACGTTTATCTTTTATTTATACACATAATACAGAATTGTTACAACGAAAATAACACGCGGACGAGCTGTTTTTTAAAATATCGTTTCACCGAATGAAAAATCACATATTCGGAGAAGGTAATCGTCGTTACCGGCGGAATTTATGACGGCAAAAAGAATTTCAGGTACGCTCCTTGATGCCATCGTTCACTTACATAAAGGTAGAAATATCTGAAAGCATGTCTAAGCTTTTTATCGGAAACTCTCGCGTCGAACACAAACTTACAAGTTTATTCGAGCCGCTGCAGCTGAGTGGTGAACTAAATCTTGGTATACGGTCAAGTATATAAGTCTATGTAAATCGTGTTCTTCGCAGAAAGAAGGAGAGAAAAAAGAATTACAGGTAAAAAAAAGTGCAGCATTGTACACTTCGACGTTTCGCGTTTCCTGTTGCAACGATTAAAAAGAAATTGTTGAAAATATTCCACGCAAATTCGTCCAACTCAATCAACTAAATTGCACGGAAAAAACTACAGGTTTTGTCAAAAACCGCGTTGTCGAACAGGAATTTCGTACAATTGCAAACGCACACATCGTGGCGGATGAGGTTTTCCAAATTTTTATTTAAATTGAATCGCGCGCGGTATATGTATTACGAATTTTCCCTCATATTTTGCAGAGCAGGAAAAAAAGTTGGATTTTTCCTCGGTAATTTTCACATTTCGTAGAAATTAAAACATTTGAACTGTAAATTCTGTAAACTCGATTGTAATCTTGAATTAGTATTAATTAGCTTCGTAACGAATTATTTGAAATATTCAATTAACAATGGACGTAAAAAGAAAAGAATTTAATTTCGTTAACAATAGCTAAGAGGAGCAGTGTTTCTATTATAAAATTCTGCGAATGATTCATCCAACCATGTAAGGTTCAGAGAATGATAAACATTCGTGTCTAGCTACTACTACGTTCTTTACGATCTTATGCGTAAGTGGCCGCGAGCATGCGATGCACTTCATTATAGTATCACTTGTTTATAGTTGTCTTTTACGAGCAGAGCGAAATAACGAAGCGCATTAACTCCGACGTTTTACGAATATTTTTCAGTTATTGCATATCTCCTGGCGGAAATAAAACTGGTCCGGAATGCTGGACTTATTAACATTTAACTTGCTCCCGTTTCGAACTTTTATTAATTAAAATCGTGCATAATAGGAGGTGAAACAACACCGTGAATTTACAAAATGAAAATCTTGCTTATTTCATCGTTGTGTACTTTTATGTTTTCCTCTAATTAATGCAGTACCATTTAGTACATTTCCCGTTGCTATAAGACAAAACGAACGTACTATACGTCTGTGTTAGATCATCTATTAAAGTCAATTTTCTCATTACAGAGGAAGAAGTAAAAGACTGCAGGCAAATTTAGCATTTCTTTTTAATTGCGTTCTTTGACGCGAGACTGGGTTCCGTTTTCAACGATTAATTCAATTTTCATTGTACATATTAATTTTCTAAAGCACAGTACCGTATGACGTATCGTTCGAATTAATAACAGGATTTCGTGTGGAAATAACCAAGTTCGTATTTTTCAATTTGAGAGGTTACGCGTGCTTCTAGGAAACCAATGCAGCGAAGGAACAATAAGTTACAACAAACGCGTTAATGAAAGTAATGAGCGAACATAAATGTGCCATTTATCGTAACGAACCGCGTATTGCAAAAGGTAAAAGTGTTTTATCGCCGTATGAAACTTTAAAACACGTTTGCAACTTTCCACTGTGTCTGTCAATATTTCATATTTATTCTTTACAACCGCGTATTGTTTATGTGGTCGCTAATAAAATGTGTACACACGTCACGTGTGACCAACGTTTTTCACCGCGCTCTTTCTTTGTTAACAAATATTTCCGTTTCGACAGCTCTTTCAGTTGGCAACACTGTTACGTTTCAAAATGGAAAAGTTCCTCTTTTTCATACAATACACACGTCGAACATTCGATAAAGTTCTGTTTCGAAACGAACAACTTGCCAATAAGAAAAACTAATTCGAAGTTTATAGGTTAGGTTATATAACGAAAATTAGTGTTTCGTAGTACTTACCCCAGAATAAATAGCGCACGCGAAGCTGCCCCTCCTCACGGACCGCCAGCAGCAACAGGATTGCATGATAGCCATGCTTGAGACGCGTGAGCGATCCCACACAACACGCACATTCAACTAAAAGAATAAATCGATCGACAGGAAACGGCGCCAACTATGCGTTCGTGTGTAATTCATCGCGGAGGGTAATATCGAGACACGAAACGGACGAGTCACTACACCAAAACATTGTTGGTCGAACAGGTCATGAAACCGACACGTGCGATGGTTGGATGGTGACTGGCCGGCTTTCGTCACGTTCGCGGCGCGAAAACTCTAGCCACGCGCATGCGCACTGGTAATATAAAGCTCGTTCGTACTTTTCCACCCGAATAACATGCCTCATATTAGTTGACACACGCCGCATTTCCACAGCGGGGAACACCGAACTGTACTCGCATGGCAAACAGGATCACATTCTCGCGGGATATGCATAGAAATTCACTGAAAGCTAATGGAAAAAGTTACCGCCTCAGAGACTAGTTTCATTAGCATCGCGCGTGTATGGCAGCGACGCGTGAATAGTTTGCGTTTTCGGTATCGTCGAGATTGCGAGTGGAGTTTTTTTTCGCGTTGAGCTTTTTATAAGAATGAAAAAATGAAATTGTAGTGCAACTAAAAACGAGAGAAAAATATATGAAACATCGTATCTTGTCCCCCGAAAACTTTGAACAATTTCCAAATGATATATCGACCTATGGTTTCGGTGTACAGTTTTCGGGATACACGAAGATAGACGAACGCACGTTTCCGTGCCGCGATGTTTTACGATCGGTGCGTCTACTCTTTCGTCGCTCGTAAACTGCCAGGAATGATTTTACCATTTCTCTACCGTAGCGTAGATAAAGCAAACGAACGGGTTCTCTTTCCTGTTGCATATCGCGAAATTCTCCTGCCGGTTCACTTTCACGAGAAATAGGTCTCCGTGACAAGGTCCTCTCCTCTCCTTTCGCTCGAACGGACGAAGAAGACGATCGATCGGTTCACGAACCTCCTTACCTTTAGCGCGGAAGTTAATCACGTCTCTCTCCCTGCCTCATGCATATGTAACGAGCAACCGTTTGCCGACGTTTTGTGCGGCTTGAACGTTCGATTTTTACAAGCGGAAGTTCGATTCCATCGGGAAGGATCGATGCGTCAAGTACGATGAACTTTCCTATCGCTCACACGCGCCTATACATTCTACAGTCGGTCTAGTTTGAAAATTCACCACTCCTCTTGGTTTTACACCGGGAATTACCTGGTTTTATTGGCCAGTGGACATCAAAGTTTTACGCAGCAGTCGTAACACGCTTTCATCGTTGCCAGTGTGACGTTCAGATTATGACTCTCATTATCTGGCCGATGATTCCCTTTAAAGTCGCCAACAATCGCTAATGATATTCTACGGGTGTCTAAACATTTACGGCTCTGACTCGTAAAATGTTCCGCGTTGCTATCGTCTGGCTGTAATTACAATAGACGGACAATTTTCCGGGTGCTTCGGTTATCAAGGTGTAAATCAGGACACCTGTAGACAGAAGAACCTATTTCGTAGAATTTATCTCAAGAACATGGACGCGAGAGAATTCGTTTGTAGGAAGAAAGGACACCTCTCTCGCCTGTAGGCAACAGTCTTCTCGACCGCATAGTAGACGCGTGAAAGTACCATAAATTGCGGTGATGGAAAAGGGAGGAGCGGAAGACACATTCCCCCATATATATCCCAAAATCAACAGAGAGAGAAATTAAATCCGAATTTTTTTTCCAACCCGACGGTCACCCATCCTTGTGCCGACCGCAGCAAATGAAGCTGCACTTGGAATATCACCGAGACTCGACGCAATCCACCCACCTAACACCCTCGACATAAAAACTTCAACCTTTTCGCTATTAAAGCTACATGAATTGTAGTTTTCCTATTATAGTCGTCTTGTCTAAACCAACCACTTATCTCATGTGTTATTATTAAAAAGATATTGTTAAATATTGCAATTTATTAAAATTAAGTTCTAAAACAAATGGCTTAATTTGTAAATTCGTCGAGTTTTGTAATCTGTACATTGGTGAAATAAATATTTAACATTTACACATTTCGTCGATTTTATCGTAAATTTTCGAGAGTGTAAAGTGGCGGTGTTTGAAAGACAGATTTTCCGCAGTAACAGCAGATCCTTTGTAAAGATAATCGCGCCAGTGTGGAGCAACCGTCGTTACGAACTTCACGGACAACGATGTGCAAAGCGAACGTGGCAAATTAGCATAGATTTTGCGCTTTTGTTTGGCCAGTATTTAAGCGGAGGCCTCTTTCCTCCCACCTGTACACTTTACAAGAGAATCCGAGGAAACGTAAGGCAGAAATTTTGCGTGACACGCTGCGAACTCGTTCTCGTTTTAGATCCTCGTAAAATTTCGTTTTATTATACGATCCTCTCGAGAGAGAAAAGTGTCTTCGGAAAGACATTTTCCTTGGGAAAATTCGCGGCAACTCTGTTCTTCGTTCAAAATTTCATCTCGAAACAAGGCGTTCGTTTGTTACAAAATCGATCGATCGCCGTTTCTCTAATTAAAAATTCCAGTCGAGTTATCTTTAATTATACCGAGAGAATCGCGAAATTTCATATTCCATCCGGCGGAGGTGGAATATTTAAGGATGGAATAACAATTACAAGTATTTCGAAAAATAAAAGCTTTTTCTCGTTCGGTTCGGTATAAATTCGCTGGATACACGCACAAGTGTACGTGTGTACATGTACGGTGTAGGGTGGAGACATAAGCCCTACGCTTTTACCATATGCGTACCAATAGAATGTGGAAGCCTCTGAATGAATTCGAGATTCACTTCCCCTGACCTGACACGGGGGTAGGATAACATCGTAATGGGTCATTTATGTGGGATAAATAAGCGAACCTCTGGCCGTGTTTGTGGAAAGAAAGTGATATTTATAAATCGAGCTATTTTTCAGAGTTTCGTTTCTAATATTAGAATTCCCTTTTCAGCTGGTACCTGCGGGATTTTTAAAGGTGAGACACGTTCCATTCGTGTCGCCACACATATTAGTGTACTACTTCTATTTTACGTGAAACTACGTTCACCCTTTTAGAATGAGAGATTTTTAGGGAGAACTTGCTAAATATCATTTTTTGAACTTAATAAAAAATTCTTTTTTGTTATCTTGATTTGCAAACAAAGGGATAAATCGTTATCTCGAGCCTAAACGGGTGAATTTAAAATTGGTATTAAGGAAGTTTGTAACTTCGTGATACGATTTTTTGGTAATTAAAAAATAGATAGACATTTTCGTAAAAAATGTTTTAAAATTTTCGTTGATAATTCCAGAGTGTTCGTGTATTGTTAAGCAAGTTATCGAATTCTTGACGGAACGTGCACTAGAATTGCTACCCTTTATCCCGATAAGTAACGACTCAGCTGGCTTTTCGAAACTTTTTAATTCTTCCCCTTTCTGCGGAGCGCGTTTTGCTTTTAAGCGAAACGGAGAAAGGAGCGGAAGTTCACGTCGCGGAAACGCAATTTACTGGACCACGATGCCCTTCTATTTTGCCTGGTATATATTTTACCCAGAAACACACTTACGCGAAAGGACAGCTAAATTTATATTCCATGCAACATTACTAGCGATCCTCGAGAATCTTCTCTTTAAGTGTCATCGCGTTGTCAACGTGAATAATCACTTTCATCGAAGTAGAATACATTTCGCACAAAAATATCCACGTACCATTACAAAACTGTTATCTCCTCGTACTTCGTTTTAAAAGGCTCAACGACGAAAAGATCGCAAGAGAGAAAGTGGTGGTTGAAAGGGACGCGAGAATTAGCAACGGTAGCTTTTAACACGTTCGCTGCCACGAGAAAATCGATAGCACACTGTGCAATACGTTCTAGACCGCATATGCTGCGTCGATGGTAAACGATATATCGAGCAACTAAATACATCTTATTTTAAACCATACCTACCTAATCTCGATCGAGGAAACACATTCTAATCCTACAATCATGCACGCTGAAATATCAGACTGTTAGAACGAACATCATCGAACAATTGGAAAATGAAGTTTCCGTGACGAGGATGTTTCCAATGCATCAAGTTAACCGGAAAGACGAAGGTGCTGCCTGTGTTACCAGATTGGACACATAACCGCAGCATAAATCAATTTCAGGGTTCTTGATGAGCTTAAGCTCCGAGCCTCCCGTATTTCCTCTGTTTGTCGTCCTTTCCCTTCTGCAAATACACGCTAACTTGTCTCCTACGGTCCACCGCAGTCCACCAGCACAGAGAAATTTCCGTGTCTAAGTTATAGTGGTCGTCGTCCTATCGGAAGTTTAGCACTTTTGAGTAAATCGTGTGCACACCGTTGTTGCACAAATTTACATCGATTTCACGGTGTTTTCGAATTATCGTTGAATTTTAATGGAAGAGGGTAAGGACGAAATTAAACGCGGTTAGAAGAAACGAAGGGCGAAACAATCACGGGGGAAAGTTCGAGTTGGAGTATTCGAAAGGGTATGATAATAGGTGAGAGCTTTACGAAAGAAGGACCAGCGGGTAATTCTTCGAGCTTATTCGACGTGGACTTTTCCATCGTGTTCCGTAAAGATTGTCGCCGCGCGCTTACGTTTCAACGTCGCACAGTTTCAAACTTGTTACCCGGAGATATTTTACGATCGTTGTTGTTTCACGCGCGAATTCATGAGCTGTTTCACGCCTGGATGCTGGGGTAACGTGCTTAACTTACATCTTGCGAGGAAGATTCGATAAGTTGAGGGTTAAATGTGATTTGGGTGCTGGAGGATCGTAAATTGTGAAGTGTTATTAGCTTGGAAATTATGCCGATACCCTAAGTAGCTGCTCGTTGCTTCGTTAGTTAAATTAGGAACAAACATTACGTTGCAAATTTTCATCGAGAGGATACGGTCCTCTTGAATTTCAATTCGACGTTTCTTTCGTTAGGGATCGAAAGCCTAAATCGATCCCACAGGCGAAGCAAAGTTTCGGCGACAGGTAAGTCTCTCCCTCTTATCGGCTAATTTATTGACATAGACGGTAGGTGGGAAATCAATATCTGTGTCGTATCGTACGATGTGAAGTGTACCGACCTACCTCAAGGAAGAAATCTCTAAGGTGTATTTTCTTCCATTGACTATAATCGTCCATTCTTCACCCCTAATTATCCTCCAAACGGTTCCGCAATTAGCGAACAACTCCTCCATTTTGTAACATTTTTACTTTAAAAAATTCGAGAGAGAAGTTCAAAGTTACATTCATACCCTCTGAAAAAATTGACACTTTTCATTCGGTTCATTGTCTATAAAAAAAAGTCCCAAAGTTTGCTTATTTCTAGACGTCTCAAGATGGTGCACCCCTTTAAGTATTCATAACGAAAAAAAACAGAAGGAGAAAGAAAGCATTCTGTGAATACGACAGACAGACAAATGGTGGAATATTGGATGAAAAATTGAACGGTGTTCAAGATCGTTCTCCAATGGCCACAGTGATGTTTCAACTTTCATACTATTCGTCATGCTGACGCGGCGGTTCGCGTGTTACGGGGTAAACTCGAACAAATTTGCAATCAGTCACACCTGACTTCGTTGTGCGCCTGTTGTTCTCCTCTAATTTCCATGCTCGTGATGGAATTCCCAAGATCGAGGTACGTAAGGACCACCCCTTAGGCGGATATCTGGGTTGAATGGAAATTTTCCCCTGATAAATTCCATTCCGGCCGGTTTATCCTTTCGAATTCAACTTTGATTAAGTTCCCGGATTATGTAAGCTGACGCAGGACGTTTCGTTCTCTGTGTAATTTCGGCGTTGATCGTTAATGACAGTCAGACCTTTCGACCGGTTCACGAAAATGGGCAGGCTTCCGCGAAAAGCCTAACGGATCCTTAATTTCCTGCCCCTTCGTTTTTGCGTTACTAATCGTCAATCAGTTTGGGATGACGAGCAGCCTTCGTCTCTGCTTCTAATACATTTAATCATGAGGCGGTGGGGAAAAAAAGAAAGAGGGTTCGGGATCTTACAAAAAATCATGATGTATTGTTTGTGTATTATTTAGACCAATAAAATGGGGTGTAATTTAAAGAAAACATCTTCGGTAGTATAATCTCAGGTTTGTATATTTCAGATTGCCTCTCAGAAACTTACAAAATAGTACGATTTAATGCTACAATTACTAATAGAAATATCGTTAACTATAATACGAATTAGTCTAATAAGGATCACATGTTCATCACCGATTTTCATGAAATTTTAGTACGACGTAGTGCTCGAAAAAATATTAGACACGTATTTTTTTTTATCCGCCAACGTGAATTTTGAAGGGGTGACAAACAGCCCTCAAGGCTCGAGCGAAAACCTACGGCGTCGAACCTGTTGGAGTCGGAGTCTATTTGGTCCAATATCTCGGAAACTATTGCAGATAGAGAAATGTTTTAAAGGTAGAAATTATGCGTTTTTCAACGACGAATTCACCTATGTAATTATTTCTTAGAATAAACGTGTCGTTAGCTGGTGAAAGGTACCGTAGATCGTAATCGATAAGGAACGAGATTTGCTCGTATAAAATACATTGGATACATAGACCAGGAAATTTTCTTTCCCAAAGTGCACCGCAAGCGCAATGTTACCATTTTGATTGGGTGTATAAAACGACGGTAGAAGACTCGTAAGAGCTTTCACAGCTCTGCAAGTTTAATCTTCAGCCTCTTCGCAGACTTTGTGCGAGCAAAGCGAGGTATTACTACTGGCAAGATACATTTCTTACGCATAAATAATTCTATGCAGATAATTGAGAAAGCCGTTTTGATTAATATATTGGCCGGCGATTTGTAAAATGCACGTGGCGAGGTGAGGAAACAGGTGGTAAGAGGGAATTAGATCGTATAAATTGCAGCACCCTGGTTCGGTTCCGTCGGGAAGACCAGATCCTCGAGTTTGAATCCATCTTTTATCCCGCATCGAGCTAGCTCCTTCTTCAGTGCGTCCACAAATTGTGAAACCTTGTCTTTCGTTATTATGGCCACTATACAACCGCCCCATCTGTGTCAAAATAAAAATCGCAACGAATGTGTCGTTTGATTAATTTCACCGTATACTACGAAACACATGTCTATAGAGGGTGAAATTGAAACGTGGCGCGATTGCAGTGTTAAAATCAGGCAGGTATCAAGGGAGGTGACATTTCGGGTAATCGATAATTTCCAAAACATTTTCGGTGACGTTAGAGCTCGTTAGACGCTTGCGTGTGATAGCGTTGTAAAAGTACTTCGATATAGTACTGTTCGTTACTGAAACACGCCCATGGATCGATTCGATATCGTTCCTCGAGTTTGTGTATCGGACGGTGACAGGTCGGCGTTATTTTATGAATGATTTCTCCGGTACATTGAAAGATGCACGAAATAATTTCATGCAAAATAAACGTTAACGAAGACTCTCTTATATCCTGAACAATGAAGTAATCTATTCTTAATGTGATTCAAGCTGGCTGCTGCCTTGTGACCCAGCGAAATCCATTACACTTTCATTGTAAAACGATTAACCCATGTTCCCAACCAAGTTTCCGTATCCTCGTCGCTCTCTCATTCGATCCTTCTACTTTATAACATCCATTTCCACTGGCAAAAATGTGGTTACTAAAATGAAACTCGCAATAGTTACAAAGGAAGATCGTAACCGGTGTCGCAAACTCGTCAACGAATTAATCCTTGGATTAATGGACGGTTATCAGCGAGGAAACTTTTTAACGAATCTCGTTACCGCTCTGAAGTAAGTAGAATAGTGTAATTTCCGTTTTATTCAAATCTACGTAAATTCAATCTATACACAAATTTTGCATGCACGTAATGTTCCATCCATCCGTTGCGATTCACATTAGAGTTTGCGCGGGATTTGTAAAGTTCGTTTACGTAAACTGCGGCAACTTTTAAACGGGCGTATTTGTATGAAATTAAAGAAAGCAAACGTTTTCGAATGGATTATTGTTCGAGGTCTGAGTGAGTCTAACAAGGGAACACTCCGAAGCAATAGTCACCGATATTAATAAATTTTGGTGTACTGTAGTTTGGTATGATTATTTTTAACTGCTGTGTGTGGTAAAAAATTTCATTTTTATATTAAATTCCAAGTTGTGGGCGTTACCAAGGCTAGCGAAGGGGGCGTTACCAGTGTTAGCAATCCCAAGGCCACGCCCTCCGCGAGCCGCGACTATACCCCCCACTCCAGCAGTTCCAAGTCAGCAGAGTGGGGGAATATAGTCGTGACCGGAGAATCAGACCCAAAGGGTGATCGATTCTAACGAAATTCAGGCCTTTGACTATCACAGAGTGTCTTTACGATACGCAATTAACTATCTAGGGTTAATGACACACCAGAAAGGCGTGTGTCCTGCAAAACCGCAGAGACTATGCGACCATAAAGCAAATGCTATGGAGAAAATTCTGGGCCCCGCCTCATAAGTAAAGAAAATTAATTAAACGATTCTCTCCACAAAAGAGAAGCCTACTCAAATGTTTAACGAATTAAGCAATGCCCCTTAATGATTTAATTTACGACCTCGCTATATCGCTTCCACTAGCTATACCAAACACACAACTTACACAGTATTTCTATGGTTCTTTTCACTGGTCGAATCGTACAAGACACGTTCACATTTAAATTTAATTCGCAAGTAGTGCAAACAGCAAAGGTGTCATCCAGGTGCAAAGGTTTCACTTACCCAGCTCCCGTGAGTCTTGCCCCCAGTGCACCGCAAGCCGTTGCTTTGTCAACGAGATCGTCGACGCTGGGATGGCTACACTCGTACAGCTTACGCAGGCTGGTATGGCTGTCGGACATCAGTTTGCCTAACTGTCGCAGCTTCTCCTCCTCCATCATACCATTCTCCTCGCTGGTGCGTCGAAACTCGACCACTCTAGCCGCCTCTAAAATACACGCAATCGTACGACGGTTTAATCGATCGAAATTTAATAATCGTTGCTATAGTGTACACAGGGGAGACACGGTGTACATGTGCATTCGTACTTGAACGTGCACCCTATTCGACCGTTGCATTATCATCGCGTGCCTGGTTCGTTTGCGAAAATATAAGCACACTGTATACGTGTGTATGGTTTGTGTGTTTCCATGTTCGTGTTCGACGTATGAAATTCAATCGTTTTAAGTAGCCAGATAAAAGAACGTTGGCCATTATTCATGCAAGATTAACGAGGTAACGTGGCTACCTTCGCATCGACAAAACCAGATGTTTCACGGAATTTTCACATTACTCGAGAGTGTTTTTCGTGACGTTTCGCCTATATAGTCGGTTGATATTCAAAAGGAAGTTTCATCCCTTTTCGAGTTAACGAGGTCTAAGGTTAGACGAGCGGAAGTGGGGGAAAAAAAAAACGGTAAAATGGAAGCAGCCAAAGAGTTTTCTGTGCGGTTTTCGCAGCGTTTCCAGGCCAATAAATTCTATGGCTTGAACCAAACACGAACAAATAGTGTGGTAGCAATCGATAAACTGTCGTGGCGGAAATTTATTGCTTCACGAAAGAATGCATGCGAGTGATTGATAAGCGATACCGGTGTTTCTCCTCTCAACCGGGTCAAAGATTCCGTCGATTTCTTCATCGACGTGACACAGCATCCTTTTTTTGTTCTCTCTCTCTCTTTTTGTTCGTTTGGAAGAGTTTCCTGGATTTGTCTAGGCGACCTAACGCGCGGAGAATTCCTTCGCGATTTACCCGCAAGCGGTTGAATTACACTTCTTTCATAAATGGCGCCTGTTTTGCATACATGAATTATTCCGCGCGTAAAAGTGCGGCTGAAATCAAGCGGGAAGTTTTCTGCCCCGGAAAAATTACCGTATAAATAAGGCGTTGTTTACCGACGTGGAAACTTTGCATTCTCTTGGGGATATTGTTTGAAAATTGATAAATACGAGTCCTGTTGGCGGCGAAGTGGCAAACATATCTCACTCCCGCTTTATACGCCATACGTTCTCCATAAATTCTCTTACCGTTGTACACGTGAAGCGCGCGTTGTTTCAGCTTGAACGTCTGAGAGTCGCTGAAAGATCGCAGCAACGAGATCTCTTTCAGCTTCTCGTTCGTTGTGTCGAGATTCTTGCTGATCTGGAAAAAAAGAACGCGCACGGCTAGGGAATGGTAGCCTTGGAAATCGATTGATCTATTTTATGTTATAAGGTGAAAAACGATGAATATGAAACCACAGAGAGAGAGAGAGAGACGCAACAGATGCTAAGTGTCATGGTTTTTTTTTGTTTTTTGGTCGTCGATTGATAAAGTTCTCTTGTTGAAGCAATGTTTCAAGAAGTGATTTCGACATTATCGTTATCGATGTTACGTCAACTGCATACCTCGCTCAGAGTGTACGGTTCCTCGTGAAGCTCTGTTGTTACTACGGATACCATTTCGTCTACGCTTAGGCCAAGGCTTTCCTGAACGTTGATTAATCTCTGTACACGTTCCCACGGCTTCTTCCTTTTCTTCGCTATTATCTGTAAACGATAGGATTAACTTTGCTTGAGGATATTTTTAGGAGAGTTCGATGTAAGACGTGTCGATGAATTTTATTTTGAAATTGTCCGAAATTATTTTGAAATCATTCAAAATTAAATTCTAGGAATTATTCGAATTTGAAGTTAAACCAATGAAAATCGAAATATGGAAAATTTGAATCCAGCCAATGCCATTGAAGTAAGCACCACCTGAATTCAGTCCATGAAATTGAAATTATTCGAGTTTGAAATTCAGCCAATGAAATTTAAGATTCCCAAGTTTAAATATTCAAATTATAAAATTTCAATTCAGCATTGTCACTCACTTTCCTCTTAATTTAACACGTTCAGGACGACAGAGAAATTCGATTGTACCGATTTATTATCATTAATACTTAATTTCTCAATCTCTAATTTTTTCCGATGACCCACGGTGGGTCACACCGTCCTGAACCTGTTAATAAGAACAAATCCTCAAAGGGAAGATTGCGATTTCACGCACTAAAATCTACCACAGCAAAAGGAACAGCGGATTCAATAATCCAAAAAAACGTTTAATATTAGGAAGAGGGGCGAAAGTATTCTTGAAGTAATTACTACTCTGGAGGATCCCTCGTCAGTGTTAGTTTGCTCGAACACAGACTGTTCAGATTGTTCACGCGAGTTCGGTTGTTCCGAACAGAAGGGTAGAATACCTTTTGTCGACGTGCATCGATCAAAGTCGGTTGTTTAACAACCGTAAAACTTAATCGAAGCCCAATCTTATTAGTTGCTTTGAAACTCTATGTTCGAGTGATTCTTCGAGTGTTCTATATCGTTTCAAAGCAACGAACGAATCGAGCGAATGCATTACCGAGCGTTCCTGTAACTCCTCCGCAATCTTTCATCTTGATGACACAGTCGTTAATAATTACATAAATATTTTCTACCAAGAGAGAGAAAGAGAGAGAGGGAACTGTGTTTAACTTTGTTTCAATATGGAACTTAACTCGGCGTGCCATTCAATTCGAGATAATTCGAGCGAGTTTGTTCAGAAGATTCTCAAGCAAAGAAACTTACTAAGATTTAATTAATTAGTTCGCGGTAAAATGTACGTAAGGACTGATAAACCATCGTCGTTTGAAAATGAAACGAGGCTTATTCATTTTACTCGAAATGCAAAACACTACGAATAAATTTCACGGTTTTACCGCACCTCTGTTTTACGACGAAATCATTCATCTAGAATTTGCATTGGAAATTGTAAAAAAAAAAAAAAAATAAAAAATCGCAACGTTACCTGTGCAGCCAGCCGGCACTCTGCAACCCTTAAATTATAATCCGTCGTGGAGGCTTTGTTGTGACAAGCCTGACTGTGCGCAATTACGAACACTGCGGTTTTCGGTAACGTGACGCCGGTACCACACAAGGGGTTGAATTCGATTAGCATTGCAGAACCTTCGTTGGAGTATTAACAAGTATTACCATAAACATACTTACACCCGTAAATTACACAATAACGATCGAAACTATCGACAATTTCCTTGTTTCTAAGTGAAGCACCAACGATTTACCTGCTTTACCAAGAAACGCGATAGCCTGATCCATACCGCCACCTTGGGTGCCGATGTATCCTTCAGCCCTGGAGCTAATGGTAGCCAACTTGTGCTTCGACAGCTTGTGCTGGAACAGAAAAACAATTCTCTACTTCTTTCGAAAGTTCACGTTTCATTTGGAACACTTCGAATAGGAGCAATTGTAAAATGGGCCTAAATGAGTCGTGATCGAAGGATTCACAGAGACGTCAGTCGCGTGTATAGTTCGAGTAAGCAAAATAGAAGGTTCTAGGAGAAAGGCGCTCAGCAAATTCGCTCGGACAGTAAGCCACGCCTTCTCGGGCAGTAAGCCACGCCTTTTCGGGCAGTAAGCCACGCCCTCTCGAGCAACGATCCTATACCGGAGTATTGTATGAATATAGTTTACGATCGGTTCGTCTAAGGGTACATTTCCATCTGAAAACTTTTCTACCACAGCTCTCGGGAATATTCTCGTTATGTGTCTAGTTCTCCAGCACTTTCAATACCTTGTAAATTAATAAATTTCACTCTCGAGTGACTCAAGAAAAATCTTTAATATTCACTTTTCTAAATTGAAAAAGTATTAAATACAACTTCTACGGATTTCTCTAGAATATGAATTTTTTTTTATGGGAATTATTTGGAAATGATCATTCTATAGTGCGAACCGATGTTTTAGTTGGTCAAGGTCACTTCTCCTCCGTCGCTTTTCGACTCCACTCTTATCGTTCAGCAGTTAACAGTCGCCCTATAGAATCTTTCCTGCTTTAAACAACGCTTGTCGTGCCCTCGTAAAACACATTTTCTCCCACACGCGAACCAAGTTCGCAGCAAATCGCGAACGAACGCGTACTACACGCACAGATCGATTTTCCGCTTTTCAGACTTCCAGTTCTTTCCTTCTCTATTGTCCCCGGCACTATGTTTGTTTTTAATTCGCAGCCATTAAGAGGAGAACACAGAAGCAAATATCGCCGCGTTTCGAAAACATTCGCTCTAAGTGGATCGACCGGGTAATTGCGAGAACAATACATAAAGAACGTTTCAACTAGAAAAGGCAAACTTGCTACCATTCGAGTCGGCTGAAATTCGTACGGCGACGAATCGCTAATTAAACTTGTTTCAACCGTCGCGTCGCATCCAGTCCCATTGGAAAACGTCGAAACACCGACGAACAGGAAAACGAAGAAATCACGAAAGATACAATTTATACACTCTATACAGAGTGTTCAACCTTTTAGTTTGCCTCCCCCATACGAAATACACGTATAACATAGTTAAAACCTTCTTCATTTTTTAAATATTTTTTATTTCAATGCAATTGAGTCCTAAAAAATATCGCTAGAAATCACATAACAATGTTAACCCTTTGCACTCGGAGGTGATTTTGCAGTAGGAAAGGTTGCAAATCGGATCTTTGAAATTTTCAAAAACTAACGTAGAAATAAAGTGTTTTATTTCATCTAAATATTCAATGCACTCTCTATTTCACTATGATAAACAAATTTACGAAGGCCCATAGATCTGCTCTCTGTCTTCATTAATTATTTACCAAGTGACGGTTATTGAACGTCGCTTCTCAGTCGCCACTCGATTGCAAAGGGTTAAAAGTCTACGATCTTGTGTCTACTTTCTCGAAAAAGCCCAACAGACCTTACTAACAACAGTTTCAATTTTTCCAACAATCATAGCAACGTAAGAAATCCTAACAATTTCTCACTCAATCAACGAAACAAAATCTTCTCATCTTACGAGCTTTTCAACCGCAGATAGAACTAGCGACAGCTTTTCTCACATGCAGACATGATCGATACACGGTGAAACACCTACCCAATCGAGACTAGAGGAATCGCACGAAGAAAGGGAGAGAAGAAATATTGAAATTCGTGGTCGAAATTGGCAGCGGATTGGCAAATCGCGGATATCGTGGCTGATAATTTATCCAGCTGGCGAAATTCGCAATATCCACATCGGTAACTGTAATATCGTTCGCTTTAAGCGACGTCGGGGGAATCGATTTTACACGACGAAGTTCCGTTGGTCATATGCAAAACGGCTCCGCGAGAGTACGTTTATATGCGTCTGATAGAGACGGGAACGGGGGGGTAATGGAGAGGAAGGTATCAGAAATTCTTGGGGCATTTTGTTCGAAGGCACTCGACGCATAATCTCCGAAGGCCGGCAAGGTCCGCGGTGGTTGTGACTTCGCTCGAAAGAGACATTAGGGTCCAGGGAACTTTTCTCATCGATCTTAGAAACCACGAGGATGGAAAAAGAGGGACGAAGAACGACGAGATTTTACTTATCTCTCTGGCAGAGAGATCTTCTTTCCTCCTCTGTCTCGAAAACGGCGCAGCTGCGTAGAGACAACACGCGTTGGAGTATGATCGAGCTGCGTGTGTATACGTGATTTAATCAGAACGAAACGGATGCAACGGGAATGTGACACTGATACCCTGTGCAGCTTGTTAATCACGTAGCCTTACAAATCGCGACTCTGCAAGCTCTAACCCCGCGCTCCTCGTTTGCTCGTCAAACATCCCTCGTTTCCAGGATTTCTTCTCTTCTGTCGCTGATATTCCACAATTTTTAAATGTTTTTATAATTGCAGAAATTTTTCTTTTCAGTTTTTCGCTGTAACCTGTTTCACATCTTAAGCGACTCTGCAAGCTCTAACTCTGCGCTCCTCGTTTGTGCGCGAAACATCCCTGGTTTCCCGGATTTCTTCACTTTTCTCACTAATTTTCAAACATTTTTGCAATTGCAGAAACTGTTTTTTCATTTTTCACTGTAACCTGTTTCGTATGTTAAGCGACTCTGCAAGCTCTAACTCTGCGCTCCTCGTTTGTGCGCGAAACATCCCTGGTTTCCAGGATTTCTTCTCTTTTGTCACTGACTTTCCAAGATTTTCAAATATTTCTCCAATCGTAGACACTTGTTTTTTCCATTTTTTCAGTGTAACCTGTTTTGCATGTTAAGCGACTCTGCAAGCTCTAACTCTGCGCTCCTCATTTGCTAAACATTCCTGGTTTCCAGGATTTCCTCTGTTTCGTCACTGATTTTCCACAATTTTCAAATATTTCTCCAGTTGCACACATTTTTTTTCATACTTCGTATCTTCCTCTTTAGTTTGGGCCTAGACTCGAGGAGAGAATGATAATTTGGCCCCAGAATCAGGAAAAACTGCCCATGCCAGCTCCAAGAGGTGTTAAATCCACGAATTCCTTTTCAAGTGACTTGTCCATCGGTTTTTTTTCTTTTTCACGCGTTGAAAAATAGAAGCTCTGCAGCGTGGAATATTAGAATACATCCTCGTTATCCAGAGTAAAGTCAGATCGACTTGATAAGTCTTTACATATATCCCGGATGAAGATGATCGCAGCAAGAGTCGCTCTAAAAGCGACGGAATAATCCCGCGGGAGGCGTGAGGAATATTTTGGACAGTTTTTTTTTTTAGACAGACATTAACGTCAGGATTAAGCGTGGGGAAAAAGAGATTGGATAGGGGAGTATTACGGTGAACGATGAAAACGGCGATGGCGTCGTTAATTGGGCCGCGATATTAGATAATTGGCCGAAATCTCGAACCGTTTTTTTCGCGAATGGGAATCGCGATAAATGTGACCGAAATTCTTCCTTCAAATATATTTCTTTCTTTTTTTTTTTATGGTGGATAACAGAGATCGTAATAAAGACAGCTTGAATACTTTCGAAATATCGAAATGAGAAGATCCGGAATATTTGAACTCCTAAATGCTTAAACAAATTTAAAAGAAGGAAACAAAAGCTTCCGAAGTATCTTAAATAACGAAACAATCACTTTCGAAATATCTTAAATAACAGAATGGTAATATTTCAACTCCCAAATGCTTAAATGAATTTACAAAAAAAGGAAACGAAAGCTTTGGAAATATCTTAAATAACGAAACGGCAAGGTTCAAGGGACGAAAAAGAAATTTTGCGAGTATAAAACTTGCCGTGAAAGCGTTGAGTGAACTCTGACACGTTTCATCTAACGGATATGTTAAGTGTAGTTAAAAAGTTTCCCCGTCGTTCACGTGGAATGTCTGCTTGACAGGATAAACTTGAGCGACAACTTCGTCTCGAAGAGCCTTACCCTCCAAAATTTTGTACAGTCATTCATCTTTCATCTTGAAACTTGCGAGGAGCGTGTTTCTTCCTCGAAAAACTTTCAACGAAACGACCCTCGATTTACACAAGTTGGACATGTGTTCTAACATGTTCATAAATAGCAACCGTCATTTAGAAAAAACAATATGATCCTCTTAGTATTAGGTCTGCCCACTAATTCGCGTCGAATTTTATAATTTAGATCGATATTTCAAACGAACTTTTAAATTTGACTTTTCATTCCACAACTGTTTTCTGTTTTTTAAGACCATTATGTCTTGGATTTTCATTCAGATATTTTTCGCTTTTGGTGTGAACTTATGACCTAATATTTTCCTATTGTTATCATTTTTATCCTATACTTATTTTCTGCCTCTTCTCTATTCTCTTTTTAACGTCAAAACATTTTACTTTTCTATGGCAAGACCATTACATCGTCGCTATAGTATTTTCTTGGATTTTCGTTCAAATACTTTTCGCTCTAATTACCTAATATTTTCTAATTCTCTCTATATATGCTCTAATTCGTCATTTTCATCCTACACTTATTTTCTTTTCACCGTCGAAACATTTCACAACGCGATTACAAAGTTTCAACGATATCCGTTCGAGTTAACGAAGAATGAAACAATCTGTACACCAATGAAGCTAAAAAAACAACTGTTCGAAGAGGTAGAAGGTAAGTACTCACCTGACTGGCGTGCACAGTGAGCAGAACCGCAGAGGAGACCAGAGCGCTCGAGCTCGAGAGTCCTGAATTAGGAGGAATGTTACCCCAAACAGCAGCCAGGATTCCCCCAGGTGCAGATTCCTCTGGGATCACTTCGAGAACTCCTTTCACTCCGCAGAGGAAATATTTGTACCAGTCTGGACCATCGCCGGTGTCACTGATGCAAGCACTGCGTTGACAAACGTCAAATTTATTTCTCCTTCTCCTGATTACGTTATAGCCCGCTCCCTCCCTCGACATTCTACGTATCTCCTCCTTTTTCTCGACAATCCAGATAGAAAATT
The DNA here is from genome assembly GCF_001263275.1 of Habropoda laboriosa. Classification (NCBI taxonomy): domain Eukaryota; kingdom Metazoa; phylum Arthropoda; class Insecta; order Hymenoptera; family Apidae; genus Habropoda; species Habropoda laboriosa. The sequence continues at coordinate 1,156,163 of NW_017100307.1, read as the reverse complement.
ATTGGATAAGACACAGCGGGGAATCCTTGCGCGAACTATTCCAACGAATTTTCCAAGGTGATGTCGCGTATTTTCAGATAAAATTTCGAAAATTTAAAAGAAGGAAATGTAGAAAATTTAAAGAAGAAAATTTAGAAAATGTAAAAGATGAAAATTTAAAAGAAGAAAATGTAGAAAATTAAAATTTTAAAAATTTAGAAAATTCCGATTTTTTTTTTTAAACTTTTCAGGATTGTAGGGGACCTCGAGAGAAGTATCGGGCAATTCTTTTTCGGCCATTTTTCGGTCCTTCGGGATGAAAAAAGCCCTTGAATAAAGATAACTAATATCTTTCAAATTAAAATAGATATAAAACAATGTTTATAACAAAAATTTAACAGCTTTTCATGCCTCACAAGACGGTGCTATTAAATTCCCATTAACGTCCCTGCTATCAAGTTCCCTTGTTAACAAAACTTCATACAATTTCTATTTTTTATTCATTTTCTTTTAATTCCACGCTGTTGCACCGCACAAATATTTTATTCCCGCGTTGTTTCTTTGCTCCTTTTACCTATGCATTTTATTCGCATACATATATGTACACCCCGCCGTGGCACGGATTTTATCGTGTATTCTTTTTTTTCCACTTTTACGGATTAGTTTGTTTTTACAGTAACATTCGGAAATTTCACGGAAACCCCGGGAATGGCGTACATATACTCGTCACATGGTCGAGGGAAAAACAAGGGAATATTCAGTCGTAAAGACGAGGGGAATTACGCTGCTTCCCTGTATTATCCTCTTTTCGTTTGCATTACGACCGACTTCATTTCTCTCGTCTCGCAGGGCAGAGACCCGTGGTTATTATACGTGAAAGTTACCCCAACCCTCCTCCTTCTCCTCGCCGGTGTTTCACGGGAAAAAGATTAATCAGAGGGGCTGCAACAAGTCGGTTGGTCGGCTTCTTTTCGTTTTTCTCAAGTCTTGTTAAATTCAAATTCGACGTCATTAAGGTTCGGACGCGGCTGCATCCACGACGAGGATTAACCTTTCCGCTGTATAGGGTGTCTCGCTCGCGACGAACGTCGGAATTACTTTTGTTGCCGTTGGAAGTTGGAGAAAACAACTGGAAAAGGTAAGTATGGTAAGTGGTATGCGAAAAGTTCTTCAAAATGATCTTGAGTTAGTATCATTCCAAGGTCGTCGATATTTTTTTTGCTGTTTAACCCTTTCACTGCTATTGGCGCTTTGAAAATTTGGTCGCACTGTGCTGTTGGTGACTTTTGGTACACTTTCATGTTAATTCGATTCTTCAATTTTGCCCTTTGAGTATTCTCGCTTTGATTTAATAGTAGAAATTAAAAAAATGGTAAGTTTTTAATTTTTTAAAAATTTTTGAACGCTGAAACGAAAGACTGCCGATAATTTTCTGAAGCGAAAGGGTTGAGGTTGCTTTGAGGTTTTAACGTCAGCCTGATGTTGGCTGCAATGTATATTGGAAATGAAAGATGTCAATGTGTAACAAAATTTTTATGATCTTGGAGTAATCTTGAAGATGACCTTAAGGGACTTAATATGCAAAGAAATATTGATAACCTTGGGGAACAAAAAAATTTTGATCATCTTAAAATGATCTTTAATATAACTTTGAGAGTATTTAATATGCAAAAAAATGTTAATGCTCTTGGAATATCCCTCAAGCTGACCTTAAGAGGACTAAATATGCAAAAAGGTCTGTGATCAAGATGACCTTGAGAAGATTTAACATGCAAAAAAATTTGGATGATCTTGAAATGCCTTTTAATATAATCTTGAGGGGATTTAATATAATCAAAAAAGTGTTAATGATCTTGGAATATCCCTCAAGATAACATAGAGGGGGCTTTTCTTTTATCATAACTAACTGCAACTCTTGAAAAATCATACAAACTCCTCTTTATAATTTTTTCTTACTTTCAACACCAGCGAAAATATTTATAAGCGAGACACCCAGTGTAAACCACGGAACCAATTCTCCTTAATAAGATTCTCAAACTTTCTTTCCATTAATATCTATTTATTTACGCACCGGTACAAAAGGCACGCTGTTAAACGATCAATTTCAGTTGATTTTCACGATCGTAAGAGGAAAACGCGCTTCTTTATATGAGCCGCAAGATTACACACCTGTTTGTCGACAAGCTTCTCGAGGAACAGAGACGTACTTCACTTCCGGGTAACAAGTTTTAAAAACATCAGAACCTGTCATCGATGAGTTACGAGCCGCGCAATTTCCTCAAAACAATCGGATTTTCAGGCTCGATACAAAAAGAAACAGCTGCATGTAACTGGCAACGATTCTTACGCGATAAACGGCAGCTGTTGTTCCGATCGTTTTCAACCGCATTGCGGAATACCTATTTTTCTCTCCGACGATTTCTACATTTCCGCGTAGCTCGCGGCCATTTGGAAATTAAAACATGTTTCCTTGGAAAATAGATCGATACAAACGTTACAAAAATCTTTCTTTCGCAGCTAAAATAATTAGCACAGAGAAAAAGAGGAAAAATTCGAAAATTTCTCATTTGCACGTTGTCGAAAGGAAAGAAGCGTGAAAATCTGTTTCAATATTGCCTTGCGATTCCTCCTTTTGTCCCTGTCCAATCTTTCACCGCTCGTCCTAGTGACACCTTGACGTCTCGTCGATTTCATTCGTTCCTCGTCGCGTTAAATAACTCTCGAGTATCGATCGAAGATCGACGGAATTTCGAAGTGAGTACAGTGGAACCTCGATAACTCGAAAACTTCTGTAAGACTTACGCTCCGCTGTAAAAATATCTGCAACTTGAAATAAAACTTCGGCTAACTGGAATTATTTTTCACGCGATTAATTTTACCTCTACAACTCGAATTCAGAAGAACTCGGAACCTCTACAAGTCTAAGTCAACTTCTACATAGTCAATCGATCAAACAGGATCAACGGTTCTACGATACGTTTCGTTTCTTTATAGAGATAAAAACAGTGCATGCGTTTTGATCAGAAAAGCAGTTCACTGTGAATGATCGAAGGAATCAATTAAACCACAGTTCTATCGTTTCTCATTCTTTTCTCCGGAATATATGTAACAAAATGAATTCTAAACGCAACAATGCCTGATGAAATAAACGTAATTGAAATAGTAAAAACTAGACGAAGAAGGAAAAAAGATCTTTTCTCCTGATGATATGGTAACAAGTAGAAATTCTAAACGCAAGCGCAAAATATTAACATTGGCTAACAAAATAAACTAAAAATAAAGAAGCAAAAAAGATATTGCTAATGACCTCTTACTCGAAAACTCGATAAGTCGAAACCTCTATAACACAAAGATTTCTTCCCTTCCCTCGAGATTCTGCGTGTACAGTAAACCAACGAAAGATTGTTCGACCTAGGATTTTCATTCGCCGTCCGCTAAACACGGCATGGCTAATGAAATTACGCAGCCTAGCTTTATCGTCCCACCTCTCATTTTATTGCGACCTCTTTAATCCACCGAGCCGCTGCTAACGTTCGCCAGCGCGCAACGGCCGCGCCGCTGCTTTTCTTTTTTTTCCGGCGAATTAGTTTCATGTCGGGTCGAATGCCATTTATTTTCGTCCCCCGCGAGAAATGCAGCCGCGGAAATTTCTTACCGGCGAAATTGCATTCCGATGCTGTGTACGGAATTTTGTATTACACCAGCGGCCCGGTTTTCCTTCTCCGCTCTTTCTGGACCGAAGGACTAAGGTTGGTGGACGCCATTAAAATTTCTTCACTTGAGAATAACCGTGAGAGAGAGAGAGAGAGTTCGTTTTCTCAGAGAAAACCATCGTTTTCGTTGGAAATTTCTTTCACAATTTATTCAACGCTTCTTTTCTCTCTGTTCAACGTGTTTTCTCTATTTTTCTTTTCGTTTTTCTTCATAAAATTATACCTCTTCGCTGAAGCACGTTAAGCGGGAGAGACTTGTGGTAAACTGTGGTAAATTTACAACCCAGCTACACCCTGGATCGTGTTTCCGGAAGTGTAGCGCGACACTCCAATTACTTATACCCTCAAAAGCTTAGGATAGTATTAAGTTTGTCCTTGGTAATTGAACCACGCGATATTTCTTGTCCGGTGGACTTGGGATGTAAAGGTACTGCAGTTTCAGAAGTGTTGGTTGTTAGTTTCTAATGTGAGACTCGACGAAAGTAGAACGATTGATAAATATTTCTTTTGATTTTTTTTACTCACCTGACATTTTTCATATCGCACTGGAAATCTTTGTATTTCGAGTCCACGTTGGTCAGACGAACGTCGTTGCCCTTGGAGAGCGCCACGGCAACAAGTATGTCTTGCTCAATGGCCATCGGGAAAACGGCATATCCGCAATAATCGATGTGCTCGCCAATTAAATTAACTCTGCGGACAGATGATCAAAACAACCGCAATTACACACGGTGGACAAGCGGAGGCTCGTGTAAATGTAGGAATAAATTGTTGAAGTAGATTAACGAAAACACCTTTTGTTGTGAATGAATTACTTCGAAAAGTATTTTTAATTTTCGGAGTCAGAGGTCATATTATTGTACTGCATCTCTGAACGCATTTTAACGTTACTTGCAATATGCGAGAAAACCAATATATGCACGAATATTGGAAAAAAATATGGGTGACCTTGAAACGAAAATATTCTCTGCAGCGTATACGTCCTTTGATATCACTTAAATTGCACGCGAAATATTTTTCGTATCGTTGCAATTGAAAAGGATATTTAATTGGAGAGAATGATTTTGAAAGAGAAATATTTGTCGCAGCGTGTATGTCCTTGAAAGAGAAATATTTGTCGCAGCGTATATGTCCCCCAAATTACATACGAAATTTTTCGTATATTGAAGTAAGAAAAATACAATTTTGTAAATTTACCTTCCTGGAACTCTGACGAAAAACGACGGCTCCATGTTGTATTTGGATTGGAAATGATCCGCCAAAGTGTCGAGCCTCTTCAGTAGCTTCTCATCCGGTCGCAGAATGGGAACATGCTCTTCTGTTTCCACGTCGCAATTCCCATTTCCATTGCGCGACATACCTGAAACAAATTCATAAAAGGGATTTGCAAAGTGTCCCCCATGTGTGTCAAAGCACTCCATCCTAATCAAATTGTTCCGCAACGTTTGCTTCCCAGAGTGCTCTTTGTTCACGAAAAATGTTTGTTTCTTTTGTTTTCTTTCTTTCGAGTACAGGAGCTTGTTGCTTTGCGAGATACTCGAGAGAAATGGGGCTTTGTGGCCGCACTGCGGCGAAGAATTCAATTTTCCGGCATATTCGATCGTGCCGTTGGCGACACGACGAGTCTTCGTCCGAAAATCGGCATAAAAATCGTGTAGAAACGAATTCCAACGCGAGCAACGACACTCCGGATTAAAATGGCGAATCAGGTTACCGCCATTAATGTAATGACGTTGTTCCACAAGATGGCGAACTCGTTGCGTCGTTTGATCTGTCTCCTAAACGGCGCGAAGATTTCGTTAAGTGCCAGACGATTATCCGTTCACTTGACTTCACGTTACTCTGTTTTCGTAATTATCGGGAAATTAAATAAAAAACCGCGACTTACAGTGTATTTGTTTTTTTTACACTTCCTTTCCGTATTCAAAATCTGTCGCTAATTAGCAGAGATCGAGAAAAACGATCGAAATAAATGAAGTCGTAAAATATGCATTACCGTGTGACGACGTTAACGCACAGTGAATCACTATTTAGATACGGGTCTACTTCTGTCGGTGAAACAAATTGTACAAACACTTTTACACATCCACGTAAGTACACTCGATAAACAATTAACGAAACGTTATTCTATTTCCTTTGCTCTACGAGAGGTTCTGAAAACGCAGACGTACGCAGAAATATCTCTTTTCACAATGAAATTGCAACGTGTTCACGATTTGAATGATTTATGAACGGATTTTGGAATTTCCAGAAATTGATACCAGATGTCGATTATCGTCTAATATGCTGTATATACGTAATACGTGTTCCCTTTTGGTTCTTATCAATGTGAACACATGTAATGAAGCAGATACGTAGCCTTTGCTAAAAACAGCACTTGACAATGCACAAATATTATCTTGCTTGAACATCGCTTAAAGAATATCTGATGCTTTACCGATGAAAACAAAAAAAGATTAGGTTATCAACAATATCTAAAAATAGACATTTACACAAATTTATCACTAAAAAATGCACCAGTGTAAACATTTCACAAAAGAGGCACTTGCTTGTTATTCAGAAAAAATTACCGATACGCGACGAGCAAAATTGTATTTAACAATTTATTTTTCTTTATAAAAACGAAGAAATCAAATTACCCGAGTTATCTCGGTATTTGCAGCATAAAATTGCAATATTTGCGTTGTTAATATTTAACTGGGGTAACTAAAATATCGTTGATCTGAATGCTAATAACGTTTCCTCTTGTATTTATTTCAATTTTGCAATTAAATTGTTAGTAAAATGTTCGTGAATGTTCCGTTCGATCGTTTTTACCGGTCTAGTTTAAGATAGTTTTAATTTTCTCTACGAAAGGCACCACCGTACAGCGCGTCGATTGAAATACGAATGTTGTAGAAAAAAAGTGAAGAATTATTACAGTGAATAACGATTAAAACGTTTAATTTTGTAAGAATAATGTAAAACGATATATTTAATTAAGTAGCATTTCAATTCTATCATTTATTGTGGAAGTATATGTATATGAATATGTGTGTATAAATTTCTACACACCCGCGTATGTACACGTGCGTATATGTATTTAAACCGGATAGTACCGACCGTTGTCGCGTCAGCTTTTCGTGCTCTTATGACAGAATATAGGATAAAAGCAACGGGATTCATCGAAATAAGAAGACAAACGTAGTATATACCTGTGAAATGTAGTAACTGCACCGTCGAGTTTTGTTTATCAAAATGGTGACACGTCACGTTATCGCAGTGTTTTAATCATAGACGAGGTACAAAATAGACTTGCCACGTTATGGGACTACGCGTCTGACTAAAGACGAGGTACAGCATAGACCTTACACGTAATGTACTTTCGTGTGTAACGTTCTGAAATACCGATCGTGTAAAAAATTAGAATTTTTGTTATGCCCTCTACGATATAAAGCGGTGAGTTTAGAAATTACATACAATCCAATCATCGAAGATGGTAAAGTCGTCGGCAGATGTAAAAAATTCTTTTATTAAATTTGCATATAAAGATACGCATATTTTGTACTTAGTCTGTACTTCAATTATGTCAACAGGTTATGTTTTTTTCAACATGCTATTCGACGACGCGAAATTGTTCTGACTTATCGGTCAGAAAGATATTCGTATACGAGTATAATGTGTTACCGCAAGTGGCGCCTGGCGCCAGTGGAATATTTTTTTTTCAAATCTCTAAATCAAACATCGTAGTTCTTGCAAAATAATATCAATATTAATAAAACAATTATTAGAACCTCGAATCAACAATATGTTATTCCTCTTTGCAACGTAAAAAATTACTAGCCGTGAACAATATAGAATTCTACATACATATTTCAATAGCACGCGGATGGAATTATCTTTACTTTCCATTAGGTATCTACTTTACCGAGGATTATTTCCATCTCGATATAACGATTTACCCTATACAGATACATTACCGACATAAGGTAACAGATCCGCCGAAAGACAGACTCCTTTAGAACTTTCATCGATCCTTCATAGATGTCAGGATTAATTTTCAAATTACATCAGAAAAAAAAAACATCTCTTACTCCTTCGAAAAGAATACATCTCTACACCTTACAAAGATCGATAAGACTGTCACTTTTACCCTATTAACTTTCCAATCCACGGAAACAACAATACACACACAAATTCCATCCACGTCATTTTCATCTCTGATACAAAATTTTTCTTCACTGATCCTATATTCTCCTATATTCTTTCCACCGTTCACGTCGTACGCGTACGTAACACAGAAGAGAGCAAGGGACAGAGACGTCAGTTTAATTCGTATTACTTTCCTCATAAATCCGTCGGGATTCACGAGGACCAGGGAAGGACGTAGAGAGGGGGCAGAGTCCACAGGGGTGTAAGCGATATAATGTCGCATATAACGCGAAAGGTCCACGTGTATATACGTATATATATACACACATATATACACAGGTTTAGGTTCGGTCGAAAGGGGGTAGAGTAGTAGAGCGAGTGGGTTAGAGTAGAAAAGGCAGAGAGGCAGAAATGAGGAAGAGTTCTCCATCTTCTTTCTACGGCCCGTTTCATTTCTCTGGCACTCCCCCCTTTTCCTCGGTTCTCCTTGAGCCGTGGCTGTACCGATTCCAGACAGTTTTTGCTGAAACATCGCGCCGTTGATCCGGCATTTTCCAGGCCGCTTGGTTTATCGCTCGGCCTGATCCCTCTGTTCGTACCGCGGTGTTACAAGCCCCTGCAATCGATGTTTTCATCCCATCTTCCTTACTCCGCCACGTCTCTCCTCTCTTCCTCTATTCCCTCTTCCGACGCCCAACCACCCTGTTTCTGGCAGACACCCGTTTTCCTACCGATTCCACCACTCTCTCTCCCTCTCTCTTCTTCTTCTTCCTATTTCTCTTTATCTTCCTCCTCGCTCCACCGGCCGTTCTGAGATAACCGCCGCCGTTTGTCTCCCGGCGGCGGCGTGCACCGAAGCTACACGCGGCGATGTAAAGCTACCTACGATCTTCTGACCGTACAACGGAGACCTGTATCCGGCGCTGGCTCACCAGAAAAACGGGTCGATTTTCCGTGGCGACCGCCGGGGGCAAAAGTCTAGGGATCTCTCTGTTCCCCGGTTGTATCGGAAGAATTTCACGGACGGGGGTTGTTAAATGGTGTATTCGAACGATTTTTTGGACTTGTCGCAAGGTTCTTTGTATTATCTACTACAATCTTTTAATGCACAAAATTTATCACCGTAAGAAACGTGAGAAGTTGAAGTGTAATACTTCCAGTGAGTATCTGGAACGACCTTCAAGGTGACCTTGGTGGAATTTGATATGCGAAAAGGTGTCTATGATCTCGGAGTGATCTTCGAGGTAACCTCAAGAAGACTTGATACGTGAAAAATGTCGACGATCTTGAAATGACCTTGAAGGTGACCTCGAGGGAGTTAATATAGGGAGGACTCAAGAAACTTACTTTCCCCGGGGCACTGTACTCCTTTACATTAGTGCTCTAGCGACTAGTGCTCTTAAATTGAAATCTTGTCCAAAGTTTCTCGTCACACGTAACAAATTTACTAATATCATCGCTAGTCTGCGGATTTTTGTGCAAATTCCTATTTCCACGAATATAACGAAAACAATTTTATTCGCTAAATATTACCAAGTGTACCGTATTTTGGCTTTATCTCATACGCATTCTGTGTTTTTTTCGTGCCTTCAGATTTTCCATAAATGCACGAAAACTTGCACGGTCTAATCGTCGCATAATAAACGAAGGAAAAGAACCACTCGAGGACTGTTCGTCGAAAGAAGAGCCATTCGGTTCCCTCTGTGCCGGGGAGCTGGGATCGGAGGAGCAAGTAGAATATTGCCGCGATAGAAAGACAACGAGAGGAGGGCGGGTCCCCATGGTTTTAGGGGAAGGGTGGCGAAAAACAGGCGTCGACTTTATACACCTATTTTCAATCACGCTCAGCCACGATAAAAGACTTTGGCGCGCGCGATCGTGTACTACCCTTCGGGCACAGGATTTTGTTTCCTATGCCGCCGCCGCCGCCGACGCCGCGCGAATAAACACGCCGGGGACACGCGATCTGATATTCAATATCCTGGGCTTTCCCCTCGGGAGAGTTTGCCGGGATCTCCAACTAGCATACGTCGTATCCAGTTTCTCCGTGTCTCTCCCGCCCGTCCGATATAATAGATACATTTTTCGATCTTTCAATATCGCCGGATTCTATGGGACACCACGCTCCGGCCGACGATTGTTGCAACGAAATATTCCACGCTCAGTGTGTTTCTTAGGTGTACGGCGAATGTCCCGATAATATTCGGACACTGTTTAGAATGGTATGAGTTTTCTTAAATTGGACCTGACGACTTGAGTTTTGTTTTTTAGAACTCTAAATAGACGACGTGTACAGAAGATTTGGAAAGAATTGGAATCAGAAGTGTTGGGACACTTGTCGAATGTGAAGCAAACTTGAAAAGTTATTGTTAATTTGTTGAGATTCTGAAGAAAATTATTCAGTTTGGAATCTCGTTGTGTACCGAGTATATACAGAGTGTCTAATTTATAATGGACGCTTAAATTATTCCCACTGCTATTGAAAGTGAGGAAAAAGTGACTAAGAAGAGTTTATGACGTGCAATTGACGATAAAAAAGTCTCTTCAACGTCATCTTGAAAGTTATTCCCAGATCGTCGATTTTTCTTGCATATTAAGTCCCCTCAAGGTCATTTCGAAGGTCATTCCAAGATCACTGAAATTTTTTTACATATTGTAGGAGGTGGTCTAATGAACTTTACTCAAATCAGGATGTCGTGCAAAGTAGGTTATTTCGGACTCTTCGGCGTCCGTCTGTTACCGAAGCTAAGAACCGACTCAAAGATATCGCTGGGCCGAACCGATGGGTACTCAGGTCTGGTGTTTGTCACTCGCCAAGAGGCGCAGGCCAAGCCGTAAACCGTCCCAAAAAGCCTACAATATTAACATCTATTTTCTACTATCGACTTTTCATTATCGTGTATTCCAAATAACATATCTCTAGCTGGCATCGACATTAGTATAATTCAACAATATCAATTTCCCTATTTTTCGCCCAAACAAACCTCACAGGTGTAACATTTTTCTCATGCAAAACGGCACACCTATAATATCGTTAGTTCCACACCACGAAGCAGAACAGATTATCCACCTTTTAATCGAATGCAAATTACAAACCACCTTGCCTGCAAAAATCCACATCTACACAAACTTGAACAAATTTCTACTTAAATACTCATCGTCGCTAAATTACGACAGTCCCTGGTCTCGATGCTCGTCGTGTCACCGCTGCTCCCAAAAAACTCTCCCCCATACCTCGTCACGTCTGGTGGAACCACTTTCTTCCATACGGTCCGCGAACGAAGCGAAGTGTCCATCATCGTGGACGTTTCACCTCCGCGACGTATCGGGACAATTCCTCCGGGAGCAACGGGTGCAGAAACCAGAGAGAAACAGAGAGAGAGAGAGAGGGAGTTCGATCCGGTGGATCCCAGTTGTCCATTAACTCGCCGCCCTTTAATGCATCGTCCAGACTGGCGGCAACCTCCACGGTGTTTTGACACTCGTCGATGCGTGACGCTGTACGTCGCCTGATCCATTTTGCAACGCGATTTATTCGCGTCCAACCCTCCGCCGCACCGTCCGCCTATTATACGTCCATCCGCGGGGCGAAGAACCGTGGTGGCGCGACACAGAATCCGTCCGCCGTATTTCATCGAAGACAGTGGAAGGAACGTGGCGGAGGAAAGACGTGATCCAACCGTTCCCGGAAACGGACGAAGTGGCTGGAAGCAAGATGTGCGGCCACGGCCGGAAACGCGCAGCCAGAGGGTATAAATTGAATCGGGGTTGCGCATCCGACGCGTAAAAGCGACTTCTGCACACGCCCTTTAAATTCACCCATGCTCTCCCACCGTACTTTCTGTCGTTTATCGCAACGCTGGACAACCATTACGGACAGGAAAACGGCAATAATTTCCACTGACAAACCGGCAGATTCTACTTACACCCCTGTTGACTCCCCTTCGATATTTATAATTCGATCGATGGGATCGTTAGGGTTTGCTTCACTGGTCGTAATTTATTGGATTTCTGAATTTTTCTGGACTTACAATTTTCCACGGTTTGCAACGTGATCGTTGGGATAGTCGAAATATTCGGGAGAATCCGCAATTTGAACGCTTCGAATTATCCGAGTTACTCGAAGATGAAATCCGAATTTTATTGGCATTCGAAATATTCGGCAGGATTTGAAATTCAAGTACTCCGAATTCTACGAACGGTCAAGGTGGATCCTACTCTACGTACCTAATTACCCAATTTTTCGTACGTCAAATCACTCGGTATCGCGCAGAAAGCAGCAACACAACTGTCACATACTTCCTCCCTCGAATTCACAACAGATACGACCAAAGGATGACCCATAAAATCAGGGAGGAGACTAGGTCCGTTTGGACATTTATCGGACACGGTGGTCCATGGGATCAGGCCTCAAATATTCTCGTCCGGGTTGCGGTAACCTGTGGCTAGCTCTCGGCTTAGATACACGGAGCTTAGATCCGCCTTGGCTTTGCTTCGGGACCCTCGCGAAGGCGATACGTCAACGTCATAATGGGGGCCATAAATCCGGCTCGCACGCGCCTAAAGCTCGCTCACGGAGACCGCACGCGGACCACGGTCCGCAACCGTCCATAATCCGTCCGCGTGTCTCCACCCGCTACCGCCTGCTCACTCTCTCTCTCTCTCTCTCTATACGCTTGTGCAACTTAGTTTGCACGCTGACTTTGTTAGATATTGCCCGGTTCCATCCATCACCTAGCTCGCCGATCGCGTTCGGATAGCCATTACACCACGCGAGCCACTCGTGGGAATGTTTTCCAACCACCGCGAACCTCTGTGTTTCCGTCTGCTAGTTTCTACTTTGTTGATTAGCGATGACCTTTCTGCTTCGAGTCTGCTTATGGTTAACTCCTTGCCTTACGATTTTTACTGATACATTTGTTACCGACTCACACGTTAATAGGAATATATTTTATTGTAAGAGATTTTTGCATTTTCTTATAATCCTAAGTACCGTTATATAGGGTGTCCCAATTCGTTTTTATCAAACTTTGTCAGTGTATTCTACGGGTGTACGTAAGGAAAAAATGTTATATGAACGTAGGTCGTTTGAAGCTTCGTTGAAAAGTTACAACTGCAAATTGGTTACAATTTCCTTCGTATCTCGTACAACTTTTTAACAAAGCTTCAAACGACCTATGTTTATATGACATTTTTCTCTTACTTATACCCGTAGAACACACTGACAAAGTTTGATCAAAAACAAATAGGACACCCTGTATATAGCAATAGACTAGTGAGAAAGGTTGATACTACTCTGGGACCACCTGTTCAAGCCTGAATAACTCAAAAAATGTGGCATCTAGAAATTGCTTAACAAAACCTCACATCCTTCTAATTCTCCCATGCTACTTCGAACTTCCAACGATACACTCGCGTCTTCTACAAGGAGTAAAATAGTTACTCGTAATCTACATCGCGTGTGCGACTCGTTATCGTAACGCGAAGGGTTTAACGATGATAATGTAGCAGCGATTATACGAAAATTTATTTCATTTTTATACCACCGTGCTTTGTGTATGCAATTACGTCGTTCGGAAAGTGTTCGTACAATTAAGAACCAGTCTGAAACAGTTACACCAGAGTTCTCTATCTACCACATCGGTGGTGCACTTCGAGAAAAAGACATTTCCTACTTCAACTACATCATAACGACCCGTCTGCCATAATTCTGTCATTTAAAATTCAAAGAATTTGTTCAACTGCGCAATACTGTTTCATTCTCTCCAATTATCAACCCCACGAACCTCCGTACTATCGCTTCCGACCATCGGTCCAATTAAATTAAAGTAGAAGAAAGAGAGAAAAAAAGAACAATTTCCTCGTCGCTCTAAGATCACGTCGACAACGAGTCCACGGATCTACCGGAGAATAAAAAAAGAAGAAAAAAGTCTCTCGACCGTACATACACCGTGTACAAGGATTATAGCAAAGAGTACTTGTTTGCTTACGTGTAACATCGCGCACGCACCACCGTCGCATATTTTCCCGTGGCGTTCGGTATCGCGATTCATTACACCGTGTTTAGATAATTAATAAACCAAGGTCCGCGTAAATAAACGCGCGCGGTTCGGCCGAGTATCAAGACGCGGATCAGAGCGTTAGGAGTTCGAGAGGAGTAATTTCACCGGAGCTCGTTTTCTTCCTTCCTCGCCCGCTCGCTGCCCCTTTTATCGTCGACGCGGGGCCAACCGAGCGTGTTCCGTGTTTCATTCGCAATCAGCGACAGTAGCCAGAAGGGCCGAACGGTGTGTCGTTGATGGCGGAGCGTAAGCGGTGGCAGTAACCTGAAAGTTATCGCGCGGCCAACAGGGTCGTAACGAGCACACCGCGTAGAATGCAGCTTACCGGTCGAAGGGACGACATTCTGCCGCGCTGTTATAGCCACTAAGGCTTGTTTACACTGACGTTGTCCACCGTGATAATGCCCCGGCGCCCGCGATCGCGAACTGGATACTCTCTTGCTTCCGACTTCATCGCGCTTCCTTTTTCGCTTTTTGCGCCACTTGTCCTTTTCGTCCCCCGTGTTTTCCTTCGAATATTGCGATAATCACGGATCAACAGGTGCAAATTAAGGCACACGCACGAATCGCTTCTCTCCTCTCTTATCTGTTGACTGTATACAGCTAATTGTTTCTTGCGAGAATTTTAGGTGGTTCGTTGATTTTTCAGGTGGTTTAAAGGGTTTCACGTTGAGGTGGGTTCGCGTGAAGGGATACCGGGTGGGATAATTGAATTCAATTTGAAGGGAAGTGGGTAGTTCGTGATTTTTCAATCGGTACAAGTTTATTTTTCCTAGAGTGGATTATTTATGTAGATGTTTGTACAGTTGTGAGAGTGTGATGGTTAAATGTCGGTACAATTTTATTTATCGAATTGATAGTGATCATACCAAATTTTTGGTCCAGCCTGGCTGCGCTTCTTCCTCCAGTCTGTAACGTAAGAATAATTTAATTATTAATTAAAAGTCAGAAAGGGAACTTTGGTGACCCCAAATCTACGGTTATCAGGGTCACTTTTATTTTTTTAAATGGAACTCTGTAATTTTTCCCGCTTATCTTCGAGCGGACAAAAAAACAAACACAGCGATATACTTTTTTTTGTTGTTAGATGGAAAATAATTAAGGTAATGAAGTTACCTTTTTTACCTTGAAGAACCAAAGAATTGTAAAAAAAAAAAGAGAAAAAATTGGGAAGAACCCAATTTTTGGAGGGAACCCAATATTTGGGGAGAACCGAATTTTTGTGGAGAACCCAATTTTTGGGGAAAACTCAATTTTTGGAGAGAACCCAATTTTTGGAGAGAACCCAATTTTTGGAAAGAACCCAATCTTTGGGGAGAACCCAATTTTCGGGAAGAAGCCAATCTTTGGAAAGCACCAAAGTTTCCTTGTCAAGTGAACATCCTCAAAACTACCAATAATAAAAAAAGAAACTAAAAAAAATTCTAATTTACAAATAGGTAACGATATGTTACAACACATTTGAAGTTCCAATAAAGAAGTAAGCTATCTTCGAGATGGCTATCGAGCAATATCGTGACGCGCTCGGAATGGCGTATTAGAACTTGGGCGTATTTTAAATCGTGCAACCACCGGGCTGATACGTCAGCCGAGAACGATCAGGGATGCCGTAGGCGTCGCTCGTAACCGTGTGAATATTATTTCTGTCCCGGGAGTTTTAAACCTTTTTAGTATGCAAACAGACGGTTCTCGGGGCAATATAACAGCGACGTTAAGGGTTGAATGTCGCGTAGAATGTAGATGCGGCAAGACCAGGGTACACAGTTACACGGAGCGGCGCTTTTTACACGGTGGCCGTTTAAATAAAATCGCATTAGTTACGACGCCCACAATTTCCACCTGTTCACACCATCCTTTATTTTTTTTCTTCTTCTTCCCCCTGCTTTCTCTTTGCTACGAGGATCGAGTAGTAATTCGAATTAGATTTTCGGTGGAATTTGGTCGTTTAATTCTTCGGCGAGGTAATTGTTAGGTCGTGCAATATGAAATGTTGGATTTCTAATTTCGATGTCGTAATTGTGTGTCGAAAAGTTTGGAAGCTTTTCGTGTTAACTTGGAGTTTGCAGAATTTTTAGCGAGTTACCTTTGTTCGTTTGAATTTAAAAAACGATTTTTATTTTTTACTGAAAAATTTGAAATTTTATATTGCAGCTGATGTTATTATTTAACTAAAAAAAAGGAAATTTCTCTTAGTGGAAATTCATTTGTTAACTGTGTTTATGATTGAATCTTTCTGGTTTATTATTAAAAACGAGTCAAAATTATAACCAATTTTGGTTCTCGCAAATATGAAAGTACACAAGAGTACAATTAAAAATTAATCAATCCCTCGATAAATAACCTATCGTGTTCTATTTAAATAGTTCACCAATGACGAGTTAACTCGTCTTCCCTGCCTAAAAAGATCAAACTTGATATTTAACTAATTTGCATTTTTATTGCTCAACAATGTTGCTCGATATTCCGTTAACGAAACGAGCTACCCGATCCTCATTTTTCCATCGGTATTTTATAATTCAGGAGACGCTGAAATATATCCTTAATTTTATTAAAGCAGTAAAAGGAGAACCGATAAAACTTTACCACCCAATCGACATAATTTCACATTTATAACACCGTGAACCATTGCTGATATTATAAAAAAGAGGAATCATTCCGTGGAATAAGCTATCGTATAAATTTAAAGGCTTCGTTATTTCTTAATCTAGAATCGCCAGATTGGAGGTTCGTATAATAATAAAAGGTATACGAACAATTCTACCAAATTGATAACAGAGAGAGTGGCGATTCTACAGATTTTTTCGTCCGACCGGCATTATTAGCGTGTCGCTGGAGCAGGGGCGTCGTCGGCTGACGGATGCATAGAATTTTTCTCCGGTTCTTCCGAGTCACCAGGACGGATGCCATGATTTCCCAGGGGTCGCGGACTTCCCGTATATTTTCATACGAATGCGTGGCGCGGCCGCCTAGCACGGTGTCGTGGAACGGTGTAACTAGGCGACTGACCGCGGAATTTCAATGCCATTATGAATATTTTTCGTCGGGTCTGAGGGGGGCTTCGGTGTCTTGCGAACGAGAACCGAGGAAACGTCTATTTTCATACGAATTCGCCTTTATTCCCGGGGAAGAAACGTTCGCAGTGTCGTGAAATATGCATTCGATGCATAGGGGCGAGAGAGTAATCGGACGTTTATGTGAACGATCATTTTTGCGTGATGCTTCTGCGTGCACTACTTTCACTACCCTTCGAGGCATTCGATGAAAGAATTTTGTAAGGCTGCCTCGGTTTTCTGGGTGAAATGAGATACTTTTGGGTAGACGAGAGCTCGGCGCGAGACGAAAGAAAAATTTTAGGGTGTGCGAGGCATGGAGGAGGAAACGTTGTTAAATTTAGAAGGTAGGCAATTAAATCTAACTGAATTGCAGATCAGTGTCGCCACTGCGAAACCGCAATGACTTTCTATATTTCAGGGTTTTAAAGACCTTTCTCCCTTAGCTTTGAAATTTCAAGAAATCTTCATCCACATAATCCACAATTGCCCTAAGATCAATTCCAATAAACACCCTATCGCGACAATTCAAAACGAATCAAAAGACTCCAAGCGAAAAGTGAACAGAATCTTAGTGCAAGCACACAGGTGAGTCTCGCCTCCTCAAAATACATTTCACAACCTTCCAAAACCCTCAAACTTACAATTCCAAAAAAATCCTCATCCCATACCAACCCAAATTCCTCCCAATTACCCCAAAATCAATTCCACCAAACACCCAATCGCGATAATTCAAAACGAATCAAAAGACTCCAAGCTTAGCACAAGCATACAGGTGAGTCCCGTCTCCCCAAACCCTCAAACTCAAACTCCAAAAAAAATCTCCACCCCAATCAACCAATTACCCATACGTCAATCCCCACAAAACACCCAATCGCGATAATTCAAAACGAATCAGAAGAAGCTCCCAAGCAAAAACAGGGAGGGAGAGAGAGAGAAGGTTGGTAGGGAAGCAGAGTATACAGGGGAGTGTCGTCTCCTCAAAGACGACGACAACGTCGACGACGAGGACGACACTTGCTGGTCGCCAAGAGCAACGTAGCAACAACCCCGTTTAGTACTCTCAGCGTGTCTGCGCCGTAGAGAGTACAGAAACGGCGAGATGGTAACGACGACGAGGACGACGTTCCTTCTCGTACTATAGTATTGGTGGAGAATAGAAACGCCAACCGACGACGTCGTCGACGACGACGACGATCGTGGTGGTGGTCGTCGCGATGGTGGTGGACGAGATCCGAGCTAGAGGAAGAGAGAGAGAGAGAGTGAGTGAGGACGAAGAAGGGTGGTTGAAAGGTGAAGAGTGGGGTAGCAGGATGCGGGACGGCTGGTTACGGTGGTGTTGCGGGGTGTCGAGGGGGTGGCCGAGGCGGAGGGACGCTGACTCGAAGGACGGGGATAGGAGAGGGAGGAGGATGGCGAAGGAGGTTGGGTGGTTGGTTGGTGATGCATTGCGCGAACTCCCCGCGGCGAGGTCACGTGACTCGTACCCCCGGCCTATCATTGATCGCTCCCCGGAGAAACGTCGGACACACTGTGCCCACCAAGCATTGTACCTTGCACCTTACCAGCTTTCCTCCACGGCACATCTTCGCCACGGACACCGGTGCAACGACTGCCTACTCTCTTTTTACAGAAGGGAGCGCCCTTAGGCTACCTAGCTCTCGGTCTCTCCCTCGTCTCGCGCGCTTTCTTCCACTTTTCCTCCTTGTCGCCGTCGTGTTTCTCGAAGGTACCGATGCTCTCCGCTTGCTCTCCATGGACATTGGTTCACCTATTGTTGGGAAAATGGTGGGTTTTTTTTTTTTTCTGGTGGTAGTTGTTTGTAAGATTTTCGAACAGTTGACGGAATTGGGGATGTTAGGTCGTTTCATGAGTTCGTGCCGAATGTGAAAAATAATTTAATGAAAATCCAGGGAAATATTCGATTACAAATTTTCGCCGAATCTTTAAATTTAATAATAAAACCGTGGACGCCTTCTCATTTCGCAATTTTTTTTATTTTTTACTTTTTTTGGTGAGATCATTGTGTCGTCGCTATAGTATTTCCTTGGATTTTCATTCAAATATTTTTCGCTTTCGGAACTAACTTATGGGATGATCTAATACTACAGCGATGACACAATGGTCTTACTAAAAAAAAAAAGTAGTGGAACGAGAATGCGCTCACGTTTTTTAAATCTTCAAAGGTCCGTTGAAAATATCGATCTAAACTGTAAAATTCTCTTCTACATTTCTTCCTCGTTCCATCATGTTTGCCACTGTTTCCATGTTTCCCACTGGTTCTATCTGGTCACTATTGACGAAGGCATCGAGCTATCTATCGTTGAAGTAAAGAGACGATCTTTTTTTCTCTTTGCGATACTAGTTTCTAGGATTACGGAAAAGTTGCTGAAATTGGGAAGGACGAAACAGGAGACTGTAATATAATAAAGATGTTTGGCGTGTACTCGTGTGTAGGTTGGAGTGCTTTACAAGATCCTTGTTAGAGGATAAAGCCATTTACCTTGAGCAAGAGGCGAGCGATGAATCATAATGAATTATGAGGTATATTCTAACGGGAAGATTTAATGCATGAGAGTATTACGACCAAGTATACACGAAACAACATACCATCCGTATCGTTACACGTTCGTGAAAACATTTTCTCCTCTCTTTCAACGGCTAGCTATCTCGAGTCCTCCAACTTGGATCGTTTAAAAATCCTTGGTAAAGAAAGAAAAGAAAAAGAAAGTAACTCTACTCCGGAGTAACTGGAAAATTCGAAGAAGTCGAAGATGGAAATATTTCACGATAAAGCAAACAAAAAAATCGAACTATCTTGAATTCGTAGTACAATTACCATCGTAACCAGTGGCGAAGGAAACGAACGGCAAGAAGTCCGCCATATTAATTCCTCGGATCGAGAGAGGCCTTTACACACTGGCTCCCATGTTCGATCGTGTTCTTACCGATGGAAAAAGCGTTGCACGTGCGATCGGTCCACGCCACAGTAGGTTCGTAGCAAAACCGTCCCCGCGATCCGTCAGCCTCGAGACGCGCGTTCCTTTTAATTGATCCGCGAATTCGAGGAAGCGCGAGAACATCGGCACGCCGTTGTAACCCCTTTCTAAGGAAAACGCTCCGGTGGAACAGGCTACAACCAAGTCGAGAATTTCTCGTACGTGGTAAGAAGACTTGTCGCTTCGAGCAGTTTCTCGTGTTTCTCTTCTTGTCCTACCACCTAGGCGTCTCACTTTCGCATTTTCGCCTCTGCAAATGTCACTAGCGATCGATTTCCGGTTAAGTTATCTAATCAAAATTGTACGAACGTTTCGGTAGAAAATTGCAATTCGAAGCTGCGCACAGGTGTTTTCTTCGGGTTTCTGTAATTGTTCGATTAAATTGCGTTAAGTAACCTTCGTGGATTTTTGTTTAAAGAAGATCTAAGAAATCCAGAGATCTAGGTATCTAATGATCTAGAGATCTAATGATTTAGAGATCTAAGGATCTAGAGATCTAATGATCTAGGGATCTAAAGATCTAGAGATCTAATGATCTAGAGATCTAAAGATCTAGAAATCTAAAGATCTAGGGATCTATAGATCTATAGATCTAGGGATCTAATGATCTAGAAATCTAACGATCTAGGGATCTAAAGATCTAGAAATCTAAAGATCTAGGGATCTAAAGATCTATAGATCTATAGATCTAGGGATCTAATGATCTAGAAATCTAACGATTTAGGGATCTAATGATCTAGAAATCTAAAGATCTAGGGATCTAAAGATCTATAGATCTATAGATCTAACTTCTTATATAGTTATATTCTATTCATTTTTACATTTTTTCCATCACAAATATTGAAATTTTCAAAAAATCTGAAGGTACACAGTCAGTGTTTGAAAAAGTTTAAACGTCTTCCCTACAAATTTCATTGAAAAATTTAAAATACCTATACACCTCTTTTCATCCTTCCTCTGCAACTTCTTAAAACTTCGTATCACTCGCATCGAGAATAATCGTAACAACCGCGAAGCAGTATAAACACCGAAAGATACACGTCTCAAAGGCAGCTGAAACTGGTCGGGTCGGACTTCGTCTTGCAGGCTAATTAGTAAACGATATTTAACGGGCTGTAATAACGACTCTCGCGTGTCTCTACCTGAAACGGCCATGCCCGTGATTTCGCGTTTGTCCAACGTGTAATTATGAAAATCGCGTTTGCTTTACGGCTGTCGGTTGGATCGTTACACGTGTGAACGCACCGCGGTCAGATTCCACGCCGTGATTGCACGGCGTTTTATCGACGTGAGCGTTGCGATAACGGTGCTAGGCCGCTATTAAGAGCGTTCGTTTGCTCGAAAGAGAGGAACGAGGAGGAGGTGTATTCGAGTGTGGAAACGAAGGTGGAGGAAAAAGAATAAGGTGGAACGTTGCTCTTGGGTACCGGAAATTTTGATGCAAATGGCCGCGTTTTCACGCGTGTTTCCGCGTATATAGGATGTGCAGCGCGGAAAGGAGGAGGAGGAGGAGGCGGAGGAGGCTTGGAACGTTTTATTAGCGAGGGTTGTGTCGATTCGTAGACTCGAGTTGGTCCGTGGAAAAACGCGTAGATCACGCGATTCCGTCCAACTAATGCTTCTCGAAGGTTGAAAGAGGTAATTAAATCTGTCGGATAATTAATAGTTTCTACGTGTTCGCTGTGAAGTGGAAGGTGTATACGACGGGGAAGTAATGAAAATTTATAAGACGGTAATTTCATCGGGATTCCCGATGATGTTCCGCCGCGACGACCAGTGAAATGCACGGCGAAACGGCGCACAGTTCGTTGCCCAGTATCAATTACCGTGAAGGGATCAGTTAGCCGCGGAAAAATTGTTCAGAGCTAGTTTAGATACGCTATTGTAAGGTTCGACGTTTCAATCGAGCACATTAGTGGGCTAAATTCGATAAAAATGAAAACTTTCTACCGTGCAAAATTTTTTCTCATTCACGTCCATATTTCTGGAAAATTTGTATTTTATTTTTGTCCCGGTTCACTCTGTATAACACACCCCTATTCGATAGAAACACTCTTCCTTCAATTTTTTCTCTTTCTCCAAAAACACGCGCACTTTTGAATTTTCCTTTCTAAAAACAGCCGACGCCTTACTGACCCTCATATGGTGTCTCCAACTTTCTCTTTTATTGCCTGCTTCCCTTAAAATTACACAGACAGAGAATTCTGCGAATTTTTCTCCTCGGAATTTGAATTCTGCGAATTTTTCTCCTCGGAATTTGAATTCTGCGAATTTTTCTCCTCGGAATTTGAATTCTGCGAATTTTTCTCCTCGGAATTTGAATTCTGCGAATTTTTCTCCTCGGAATTTGAATTCTGCGAATTTTTCTCCTCAGAATTTGAGTTCTGAGAATTTTCTTTCCTCAGATAGAAAAAAGAAACTGGGAAGATTCTGTCCGACAGAGAGAAGAGAAAATGGAGGAAAAGCCGAAGTGTTCTCGGTGATCCAACGAGAATCGGAATTTCCTGCGGTTCCTTTGTGATGCAAAAAGACGGGGGATAGAAAGGAGAGAGCGTCGACGGTGGTACAGGGAAAATCCTCGGCGGCGAGGCGAGCAAGGCGTCGTGGTGTCCTTTGAAATTAAGTAGTTACGTCGCCCTCAAAGGGTGGCTCGGTTCGGACCCGTTGCCTAGCTAGCAGCTTGCTTCTTTCCCGCGAAAACTCTTTAAATCGTGCCACCTCCGCTGGCTGCCCTCCGGCGGCAGTTTATTAAAAGGGTGAAGTTTGAGGACGGACACCCCGGAGGCGGACCCTGCTTTTAATATATTTTGATTGATAGGATTAGCAGCCACTTAACGCGGGTCGCGACGGCAACTGTGTTCGAAGAAAAAGAGGAGAGAAAGAAAAAAGGGTAGGAGATGGGGATTCGGAGAGAGTTGTTCGATGTTCGGTGTCCAATTAGATTATTAATTCCTTACAGATGATGTTCTGTATCGTGGCCCGAGTGTACAGC
Source organism: Habropoda laboriosa (assembly GCF_001263275.1). Classification (NCBI taxonomy): domain Eukaryota; kingdom Metazoa; phylum Arthropoda; class Insecta; order Hymenoptera; family Apidae; genus Habropoda; species Habropoda laboriosa. The sequence continues at coordinate 1,133,237 of NW_017100307.1, read as the reverse complement.
GTTATTTGACCGTTTGTAACCTCGATTTTTCGATATATGCCAGGAGAAAAATTAGGGATGATCGCAGTCTTGCATTTTGGGGGGAGAAGCAAGGGTTAATGGTTATTACGAATAAATAATAGTATGATACAGTGTAGCGATAAACAAATGAAATGGGATTTACAAAATGTGGAGAAATGGAGAATTAAATATCAAGTCACACAGTGATCGTATTGATAGAAACTGTGCTAAGTAGAATGTGTGATTAGACACAGACACGAAGTTTCGCCTGTCGTTGGAATATTAGAAGAATCTACTGAAAAAATCTTAATTCTACAATTTAATATTAATTTTGAACGTTATAAACAATTCTATGGCAAGTTTCTTTCAGTGGTGAGGATTCACCCCCTAAATCCATTAAAATGACTTCCTTTACACCCGGTACATCGAATAGGTAGAAAAAAAAAAAAAGTTACAAAGTACCGATATAAAAATAAAAAATTTGAAAAGAAGCTATAGTGCAATTTCTCTTTCACAAGATGTCCACGTGTATCCAAATTTTTCACCCAAACACCAATCGAAAAGAATTCCCAAGCTTCGATTACCATTTCATATTACCACACTCTCCTCAACCACCCTCTCCACAGTATCCAATTAATCCGCTACCCCCGCGAGGCGTGATCGCGTCGAGTTCCTCCAGATATCTCTCAACCTCTCCAACCCGCCCCTGCACACGTACATCCATACATACACGTTGCTCGTTTATATACGTTTTTCAGGGATGCAAATGAATTCCGCCTTGCCTTTCGTAATTCCATAAATTCGTTGTTCGTCTGAACTGGCTGACAGACGGAAAGACGGCTCTAAAGGGGGTCGAGAGAGAGGCGGCGGAGGAGGTGGAGGAGGGTCGA
>NW_017100307.1:1131367-1132285 GCF_001263275.1 Habropoda laboriosa | reverse complement strand
TCGTCGAGGACGAAAGAGCGACGAGGAGAGAGACTCGTGAATAGTGGGGGTACAAGAATAATTGAAGACGAGTTTCCTTCGGTTCGCGGAGAGGGATGGTCGCGGCAGGTGGGGGTGGGTTGTTGATGGAGGCAGCACCAGATGTTATCTTCCTCCTTGGGGTGACGCCATCAACTTTTAGACAATGCGAGGACTTTTCGGCGAAATATCAAACTTCGGTCGCGTCTTGTCGTTGCCAGCCTCCTTCCTCCCTCCTTCCGCCCCTCTTCGCCCGTCTCCCTCTGTCGCGCTCGAGAATTCGCAGGACGATTGTTATTAAAATGTAAATTTTCGCGGGGAAATTCGCTCCGCGGTGTACGATTTCGTTTCCTTTTCGAACTTGCGCTACACTTGGTCTAGTGTTTTTTTGTTTTCGTTACGGAGATGGTAAAGTTAGTTGTACCTTAAATTTACTCTTCACAGTGCGTCTCGAACGACGTCGGATCACCGTCGCGGGCGTAACAAGTTCTCCTAGCGGAGCTGTTCGGACGCGGGTTAAAAGAGCCATCCGATTCATCGTACCGCCGAAGAGGTGGAGAGGTGGAAGTAGGGGGCGCGGAGATAGGAGCGGCGACCCTTCTTTTTCTCCCCCGAAGGCGAAGGTAGCCCAGCGATTATGGCCGTTCGAGTCGTGGAAAGGAATCGAATGATTTGATCTCGACGCGATAAAAGGCCGAAGGTAAGCCTGCACGGGGACCGGAAAAGGACGAGGAGGAGGAAGAGTGTAAGGTGAAACACGACCACCTTCGAGAGGAAGCTGGAACCAGGTACCGTGGAAGTTGGAAAAGGACGAACAGACGCGGACATTTCCGATGCAGAAGCGAAAGAGTTGGGACTCCGGCGGCGAAGAAAGAGGAAAGAGGGAAAAAAGGGGTGGGT
>NW_017100307.1:1097558-1131275 GCF_001263275.1 Habropoda laboriosa | reverse complement strand
TCGACACCATCCTACTCGTAAATTGAATCAAAAGGAGCGAAATGAGCAGGCTGCTCCCAAGTGGTGGAGAGGAGAGTTGACTGGGTGAATCGAGGCAACCAGCTACGACGACGACGACGACGACGACTACTATGGAATAAGAGAAGAGAGAGAGGGGGTGGTATTTTAGCCAGAGTTAAAATGGCCCTTTAATCAATGTCCCTTCTTAACTACAAGCCATGAGATAAACGACCGGAAATGACGGCCCGATAAGAAAATTGCTTACCCGACGTCTCTCGAGAATTGCCTCGATTTTCCAGCATTCGAGACGCGTACGTTTGCCCCCGGTCGTCTCGCCTTCGTAAATCGTTATCAAAATGGATGTCCTCTTTCCTCGGTGTCCTGTCGCCACTTCGTACCTCCAACTCTCTCCCTTTTTCTGCCAGATTCTCGAATGCTCCGCTTTTCGTAGCACGCAAACGAGATTTTCCACGGTCGTCGTCGAGTTCCCTTATCGACGGGTGGTTGTCGTTAAAACCTCGAACTCCAAGATTTTCGATAGTTCTCGAATGGAAGAAACGGTCGGTCGTTTTTCCGTCACCTTTGTTCTTTGCCCTTCGTAACGTCGAATAGAGGAAAGCTCGGTGCAACGATAGTAGGCGAAAGCGTGTTCCGTTGGAAAGACGGAGAGAGGGAGGGAATGGCTTGTTAACCGTGCAGCAGGTTACACCCTCGTTTACCGCGGCGACTTATTGCAGATATCAATCTCTGGTATGCGAGGCGGCCTCGCATTTGCATGCGCGCTGGCCCGCTTGCCCGGCTCACGGGACAGGTGCAGCGCCGCCGCTAAGATAAGTTCTCGCATTTTTGCGCCAATTATTGGCATTTCGCGAGCGTTTCCCCGGTGCTGTGGATAAAACGCCGGCCTTAACGAGCATCGTGGCATAATGCGTTCTCTTTGTTCGCGCGTACCACGTCTACTTTTGCAGGCGCAGCTGCTGCAAGAGCGTGTTCCTCCCGGAAGACACAGGCACAGGGAACGTCGAACTCGACGGAACGGCAATATCTCATCGGCGCACGGTTATTTTGTAACTGAACGTTTCCATAAGGCACGATCAACGTTCCGGTTGCAAATGGTAGGTACCGAGAGACAACCGAACGTTTCAATTCCTCCAACACATGGAGGATCCGTGCTGCGCCGCGGTATACAGGGTGACCCATTTGTAATAAGCGTCTGAATTATTTCCGCTGCTATTCGAAGTAAGTGAAACATTATTATAACAAGTTTATATGGTTCGAATAAGAGTATATGCATCTGGTGACGATAAAACAGAAGTCTTTTATAGTTATTTCGAAGGAAACTTCAAGATCATCGCCATTTTTTTTATATACTAGCTTCTACTTTTTTATAAGTGACTCAGCCCCACTCGAACGTACGTAATTTAGCAGAAACATGAGGATTAGATAGTCCGTGGGCCTCAAGGACCTCCACCATAAACTACGTTCTTCCCAAAAATCCCAACTTTTCAAAACTACTACCTCCAACCTTTCAATAACCAATCAAACCTCCGATACGCATACCCTAGCAATAGAAGCTACCAATAGTAATTTTTACAAGCATTATATCTACCGTAGCACACGCCTTTTTCAACAAGAAAAAGTTGGTGCTTATAAATTACCAAAATTCTATCTCTCGAAATATATTGTTGAACAGTATAATTTCAATTTTAATTTCAGTGAATCTTTCTCAAATAAAAATGGCTCACTGTTACAGTCCCCTTTCGCAGAAATCTCAAAATTAACGATCGTCTCAGACCTGTCACACTCTCAGCGAACGTAGAAATGGAATTCTCCATAAAGAGGGAACACCCTCTATTAGATATCCCTCTCGTTGGTCACTCTTAGCAAGTCTAGACAAAGAGGTGGAGAAATTGAAAGGACAAGGGGTCCGGTGGCGCCCGGCGAACAACTGTATATATGGTCGTTGATATTCATCCGGTCGGCGGCTATCGAACGGACGCATCGAAACCGCGGACCGTGAGAACAGGGCGCGCGCGCGCGTGCGTTCCACCATGGGACTGGACGAGCACGCCCTATCTAATCTGCTACAAGTGGTAGAAACGTTGTCGGGGCCGCGTATCTGGAGCAGCGTGGCTGGTGATCCAGGCTAGACCGCGCCGGCAATTATCATGCAAATAGCCGGTCGTTTCACAGCCGCGAAATCGCGAGCAATTGAAATTCGTAGCTACGAGCGTGGAACACTCGGACTCGAGGGGTTGCTGGCATTTTAATGCACCGTTCAAACGTATACAGAAAGAAGGAGGAGACAGAGGGAGAGAGAAATGGATAGCTGAGGTTAAGCTGAGGTAAAGTAAAGGGGAGAATGAAGAAAGAAAGAGAAACGAAGAGAAGAAGAAGAAGAAGAAGAGGCTGAAGGTGGAAGGAAAGGACGAAGAAGGAATGGTAGGTGGCGGAGAGAAGAGGGAGGGAGGACACGGTGCTGCAGGAACGAGCGGCTCGACACGCTGTTAAGTATGGGTTTACGGCAGATACATATCGCGACGTATATATCGCGTCTCAACCGAGGAAGTATGCGCCGCTGTCGAGGAGGTGTCGGCGGGGCACTGCGTTTAGAGATGCCTTCGATCGCCTGCACGCCGATGATTTATTTAATTACCGAGCACACGGTGTCGATATCTCTTCTGCAGAGGCACTGGTATAGCAGTACTTTGTGGAAATGTACTTTGTCAATTAGGGAACGATCGTTAGTAAAGAAGTTGCCGAGGATTCTTGCGGTACCGGGTGGTCTATGATTTTAATTCATATTCTGCCTTGTTCTATTAGTGTATCGTATACTTTGCAGCGTAGTACTTTTTATTTAGCAGGTTAGGTTCTCCACTTTTTAAACAAAGTTCACTTTTCACCTTAGCTACCTTGGAACCTCCATCTTTCACGTATAAAAGAATGAATCTCAATCGAGACAGTCGTCCACCAAGAAAAGGCGACATTACGTTAGAGCGACAGTGATGTCTTCCGCTTTCCAATTTTCACGTGGACAAAAATGAAAACTCGTGACGGTAAAAGTCGCGATTTAAAATCTACCTTCGCAGTCTTAAAACTGCAGTATCAAGAACAGGCTGACCCAGGCTGGATCAGTTCGGTATCGAAGGAGATCCAGAGGAGCGAGGTCCATCGCGCAGGTAAAGCTCGCGTTGCATTCCCCCGAGATTTATACTCCGAAGAATGCTGTGGAGAGCAACAGCAGGGAGAGGCCAGCCAGGGTGTGGGGGAGAGGGTGTAAGGGTGAAGGGTTGCGTCTCCGTATATATACAGCGAGCATGCGGCAGGAGCAGCGACAAATATATCGAGGTATTCCAGAGGAATTGAGCCGCGCTCGCTGGCTGAGCGCGAGCTGCTGCGCTTTTACCGCGGGGTCACGCGAAATATGCTCGTTCCTTCTTCGACAATTTGATCCCACCGCAGAGATAGCATTGTGGTCCCGGTGAACGCGGCCGCGCGCGCACGCTACTCTTCGACGTGCTGTGAACCTTTCGGTACGACGTCGACGACGACGACGACGATGACCAACGCGAGATCTTTCCGTCTCCTTTTCTCTTCTTTACGCGCGATTCTAGTTGCCCCTCTGTTTGGTCGCCGATGTATTTATATACCGCGACCGAGACCCACCGATAGCGTTGTGTACGCTTTTCGGAGACTGTACTTAGTCGCTGGCTTGAGGGCTTCCATGTTTCTGTCTGGTACCACTGCCGCATGCTTCGTCCTTCTTTATTCTTTTAGCGGTGGCTATCTGTGTGTGTGATGTGTGCTCCTTGGTATTTCGTTGAACTTCTATTTCAAGAGTTTTGAATTTGCTTTCAGTTTGATGTGATTCGGACTTGAGTCGAATTTGAGCCAGACAACTGTTCTTTCGAAAGAAATTTCCAAAGTCTAAGAGAGTATTTTGGATGGTTTAATCGATGAAAATTAAAGGAAGGAGCCTCTCTGTAATACCCTTAATCAAACATTCCACGAAATATCAGCCCTTCTCCTTAGAAACACGTCATTAGAGCAGCTGTTACACGAGCCGAATACAGTTTCTTCACAGTTCGTTCCTCGCCGTTCGACGGTCCCCGAAAACCACTTTCGGTGTATTCCTGTTCTTCGATTTGCCATGCTCGATCGTCCGCGACGTACGCGCATGTTTTAACACGTGTTTCGCGCAAAAATTCACTCGGCGATCCGGCGATAAGCGGCGGTGACCGATCTTGGCGCGGTGGGACGCGCGCCGCCATTATACTCCTGCCGCGATTTTTCGATCCTCTTCGCTGTAAATATTCCCCGGTGCACGGCCGTGCCACGAGATTCCAATAGTTTCCTTCCCTTTCGCCGCGCCGTGCCGTTTCGGGAATGTCGTCGCTTTCGAGATCGCTATCAGGCCCTCACTTCTGCGTGAACCGAGGAGAGCCTCCGTTCTCTGTGGTTTCGCCAAAACGGCGAGCCGGAGTCCCTTCTGGATCACGCTCGGAAATTAGCTTGCCACGAGCCACCGGTAATTGCCGGTCATCGCAATATTGGTAATTCGCTTTTGATGAACGTTTCGAGGTGTGAATCGCCGAATTCCTACGGCTCTTGCCGGTTTTTCTTTCGAGCGGGGAATTTCGAGACGTGCGTGCAGCTAAACACCGGGGTTGTTTCGGAGATTGAACATCGGTTATGTGTGGGGATTTGGTTTTGCTCGCCTCGACGTGATTGATCACCTTTCGAATTTTCAACTATCGGAGAATTCGCATTTTGGAATATTTCAATATTTGAATCTTTCAGTCCTTGAATCTTCGAGTCTTTGAATCTTTGAATCTTTAAATCTTTAAATTTGTGAATCTTTGTGTCATTCAATCTTTCAATCTTTAAATCTTTCAATCTATGGATCTTTGAATATTTCAAGCTTTGAATATTTGAATCTTTGGATCTTTAAATCTTTACATATTTGAATCTCTGAATCTTTGAATTGTTGAATATCTTGAACCCTCAATATCTCGTCACCCAAAAATTCACAACCGCTTGCTTCGCTAGATCACCGTAACATCCGCGCTGAACTAGCGCAGCATTTTTTAATTTCCAAACCCGTCGTCCCCCGTTGCTCTTTTACCCGCAGCAGAGATTTCGCTCTCGCTAATGTAGCGAGGCAGCGTAGTTCGCGTTACCATAATTCAAACTGCGGCAATCCCGATCTCTGGCGCAACGCTTTATCATCGCCGCGTTACACCATTTATTTCGCTCGCTAGCTGCTTTTTTTAATTCCGTTTCGTGTTCCGGCGGTTATTTTTGCGTCCACGCGGCATTCACCCGCTCGCTGCTAGAGACACATCATAAAATACATGCGTGTCGCCGTTTCAAGTGAACTCGAGCATGCAGAATCCATAAAAGTGACGAAGACACAAATTGCCCAGACGGATACGTATTACCTGGCGCGCCCTTTTTTTTCCCACCACAATTTCCACATTTTTCTCCCGTTTTCATTTCACATTTTTATTTTTCAATCCCCCCTCAGACAATTCATCCGCACTGTAAACACCGTCCAAGTCTCTACATCAATTACGCAATCGTTCTAACCAACACTTTTATTATTTCCTCTCTCTCAACTACTCACTCGTACTCTACCATTAGCAACGCGCGAAAATTTCCATGAATTTATCCAATTCATCTTCCCTTTTACATCCAACGCACAGACTTTACCGTCACGATAATTCCACTTGATAAATTCCAATACAAATTGAATTACAAAATTTAACAACAAATAATAAAATTTAATACCAAACATTCCAATTACACATACCTAACTCAATTAAATTGAACTCAATTAAAATTCTACACTCCGCTACTTTCACGATCTCTCCCGATGTTCCATCGATCATCCGCACTTTTCTCCCAAACTTCCCGCCACTCTTCGATTAATCCACGTTTATCCGACAATTCTACCACGTCTGCGCTCACGGTGTACACGAATCCGAGGCCTGGAGGCGCAAACACGGCCGCGTGGCCGGTTCAGCGTGATATAATGTTAGGCGGGGACGCTACCGGTCCAGGATAATACTGCTACACGAAGGCATTATAGGGTAGGCGAGCGTACGATCGCGCCCCCGATGAGGAGTGGGTTGTTAGGTACACAGCGGCTACCTGCCATAATTCACAACGGTCCCGCGAATTATGGAGTGGCTCTGCACCGGACGACGCGCACGCTTGCACCTGGAAAAGCGGCGACTCCGCTCGAGATTCAGCCGCGATCGTTTCTCATCGCGGTACTTAGCCCGTCCAGGAAATATTGTCCTACTTTGGGACTGCTTTATTAGCACGATCACCAAGTCACGCGGTGGATACGAGCGCGGCGAGAGAGAACGTTCGATGGAGAACACCTTGTTCCCGTTTCACCATCGGAACGTGTTGAAAACGGCGACGTTAATGGGTTTGCTAATTTGTGGTTGCATCAAATTGCCTCGTGATTAACTTCGTTCTTTCGCTTTCGTACCAAACGAAATTTGCATAAGTGCAGTTTGTTAATATTTAAATATACAGCCGCGAATAAGATACTTTAATATTTAAACACCGGGTAAACTGGGGGTATGAAGTACGCAAGAATTTCGGTTTTATTCTTGAGAGTTTGAAGAGTGTTCAATTTGATCGAGGACGATTCATATTTTTAAGCAATGAAAATAGTTGGAGCGATTATAAACTCGTGTACGTATATTTGAGGAAAATGTAATCTTTATGTATTGGACGATTGCAAAAGTTCGTGCCCGATTTGAAAATCAAACACAAACGGTGTATCTTTCGATAGGAATGTAGCATAACGCTAAAACAAACATGTGTGACGTAGTCGATAAGGTTCCTACCACCTCTGAAAATCAGGCATGAATTTTTGCAATCATCTAATAATTTAGTTTGAAAAAAAAAAGAAAAAAAAAAAAACTGAAGTAGTGACTTAATATGTGCTACACAAGTAACCAGTACTTCGACACAGCACATAGTCTTCCCTCAGCAAAGGGTTAAAAAGAAGCTAGATTTACGACGAAAACAGGCAATGTTCTCGATATTCTTCTATCCTGCTAATGACACCGACTCACGTCCCCGTATTTTCAACCTTTACCCTACTTTAATCGGCCATTTACATAAGTCGAAGGAACAGGTACCAATACCAGTCTCTCCATTTAAGTGTCAAGTTCTCACACGACAGCCTCTAAAGAGGGTTCAGTGGTGGGGGAAGCGGTTCAACGTCCTTGATACATCAACATCCTCGATCCAGGCTATAACTCAACCCACTTCTCCATCTGTATCGTAAACTTTCAACGACCATATCGCTCGTCGATCGCATTTTTTCCGCTTATTTCAAAGGTAGATCAACTTGAAAGAGCGTTACATACATAGAGTATTACGCATTCCTTCATGTAACAAGTGCGCAACAGCGGTGGTCACGCGATAGCTAATTGAAAACGAACTATCGTCGCGGTGGTACACGCGCGCTCACGCATGTGGGCGTGCAGGTAGGAATAGCGAGGCGAGTCGCAGCTGCAAGAAATTCGCGCCGTAATTCACGCCTCGCGGTGCCGCGACGTCCGTACGCGGCGACCGCATTCGCTCACGTCGACGCGCCGGCCGCGTAGCTTTCGCCTTTTTCGACGCGGCTACTGCCTTCGAGCGGCCTGGCTAATAGTCTAATTAGTCGCGGCGGTCACCGCCTTATACAGCGGCACCGCTTCAAGGTGGCCTCTTGCTACGAAACTCCGCCGATGATGCATTACGCGGGGACGTGCGCGTATCCAGTTCGGTTTGCTCGCGATTTTTCTCCCCTCGATGCACACCTAATTGGCCCGTGGAATTCGCTGGAGTCGCGGTGCTTCGTTGTAATTTCACTTTTAATTTTCATTTCAACCCTTTTGGTACCGCGTGCCGCTGTTGGGGTTCCTGGTTAACCGGTGTTTGAGAAGGAAAAGTCAGTGCGGTGGTTTACCAGTGAGCGATGCTTTGCGGAGATATACCGTATATGGAAATTTTTAATTTCAATTTCTTAGGTAGTGCGCGTCGCTATAGTCGCGTTCGATGTTTTGGAATGGAAGGTCACTATAGTGGCTTTCGATGTTTCAGAAGGAAGAGCCGCTGTGGTGGCTTACCAGTGAGCGATGCTTTGTGGAGATATGCCGTATATGGAAATTTTTAATTTCAATTTCTTAGGTAGTGCGCGTCGCTATAGTCGCGTTCGATGTTTTGGAGCGGAAGGTCAATGTAGCGGCTTTCGATATTTTGGAACGAAAGTTCACTATAGTGGCTTACCACTGAGCGATGTGTCGTGAAGATATGCCATACATGGGAATTTTTAATTTTAATTCCTTAGATACTACGCGCCGCTATAGTCGCGTTCGATGTTTCAGAACGAAAGGTCGGTATAGTGTCTTCCGATATCTTGGAGCGAAATATCACTGTAGTGGCCTCTTTCTAAGCGTCACACATGAAAATTTTTAATTTGAATCCTTTATATACTACGCGCCGCTATAGTCGCGTTCGATGTTTCAGAACGAAAAGCCACTATAGTGTCCCCCGATATTTTGGAACCAAGTATCACTATAGTGATGTCCTTTTGAGATGAAACGCTATACACGGGAATTTTTAATTTCAATCCTTCATATTCTCCGCGCCGCTACAGTCGCTTCCGATGTTTCAGAAGCAACGACCACCACAGCTCCTGCAAGATTCGCAAGAATTTCCAAAGGGAAGCTACAAGTTTTAGATTAACTTCTCAATGGTACTTAAGTTTCATTGAGTTTCCAGCGAGTCCAAACATTTAGCCAGTCGTGTGTATTCTATACGATTCTTTCCATCGGCGAACTAAGACGTCGATATTCCATCACTCTCCACTCGCGACAGATAATTCATAAAGGATCCATCTTCCTTCGTTCGAACGAGCAAGTCACTTGATTAAATTGAAATCACACGCAGGCTAGACACGCACCCTGATTTATCGATACTATTTTCTGCCGCGTCACTTACAATGTATTCTATCATCATCCCGGACAGCTTCGATGATCGAAACGATCTCTACAAAACCTACGACTGCGAGGTATTGCCTCTCTGTGTTTTTGTCACTCCTTCAAACAGTCCTACAGAATTCAGGAACGAAACGAAGAAGAACGAATTAGAGAAGAAGCACCGTATTGACGAGTAAACGAATTTCTTCACGATTCGAAGGACAGAGGGTGGAGAAGAGTAGGGAACGAGAGAGAAAGAGAGGATCCGCATGCTCGACGCGCACCATACTTCCTCTCGAATCACTTTCATGGTAAAAAAGGTCGATCAGTTTGAAATTGATGGTCCGGTTACGTTAATTAGTAAGCCGGGGATCCGCCACGGCGAGAAAAAAAGCGCCTGGACCGCGTTGTTGGTGGGTCCACGAGGCGGCAAGTTTGCTGGGTTTTATATTCGGTAAAGCAGAGGGAGAGGGGAAGTCGGAGGATTCGATGGTAACAGGTGTAGTTACGATGCTTTAAAAGTTTTTTACACCGTCGGAATCGATCGTTTAACCGGGACTTTTAACGTTTAAACCAGTGTGGTTTCCGTCCAGTTCTCGTTTCACCTTTGTATAGACAGAGAGTGTTTAAGATGATCGTCGACGAAATCGATCGAGATTCGTATACTGTACGGAGACTTTGTATTAAAAGAAAAAAAAAAAACAGAAAAAAGAGACTCGGCGAAGCGTGTCTTTATTATACAGATTAAGCTCACCGTGTGGAATGCGTAAATGGTGCTGTACGATGTATGATACAGGTATTCCATGAGAGAAGTAACGCTTTCGCCGTCGGTAATTACACATTAACGCATGTACACGCCGTGTAACAATCTAATAACGGTTCTGGCTTCGACTTACGGGTAGTTTAGTTATTTTGCTAGCTCGTGTAGGCTTGTATGGTAATTTAATACTATTTCGTCGTCTATATAATGTTGCAGGGAAGACAACGTATTTGGTTGTTCGGAGTAAATCGAGACAGGAATATGCAATGTTCTGTTAGCTCGGCTGTTCCGACTGTTTTGATCGACACATCGCCCTGTTAATGCGTTTCGGATAGGAAATTAACAATTCAGAGCATCGTCATTCATATGTATGTATGTGACGTGTATATGGAATTTATCGGTGATGGGAATCAACGCGATTGCGACGGAAAGGCAGCAAAATTGAAGGTCTACGGGTATCTTCCTTTTTATGCCTCCTTCGAGAGGAGTCGTGTAAAAATGTATATCGGCGGAGCGTGACAAATCCTCGTTAAAATGTAACAGAGGTGTTTCGAAGTTATACTCGTTGGTTTGAACTTCTTGACGGTTTAATTGCCGATAATTTCGCGAGAAAGAAAGATAGTAGGTATTTTTGAACTTGAAACTTTTTGTCCTATCTTAGTTATATTATTGTTATTATAATTTACTTTCGTTGTTGTGGTTTTAGCAGTTGTGTAACAATAAAAATCGCGTTTCTTATTGCACTTTTTCTCTAAATAAATATTTCAATTCTCTTCGAAATATTGCTGTCAAAAATATCCTATAAAATCATGTCTCAATTGGCAATAATATGATACAGTAGCTTCAGAAACTGCTTAATTAAAGGGCCACTATTTAAATCCCCCCTCTAAATAAATATTTTATTTCTTTCGAAGTGTTACAGTCAAAAATACCTTGTAAAGTCATGTTTCAATAGGCAATAATAAAATATAGTAGCTCCAGAAATTACTTAATTAAAGGATCACCATTTAAACACCCCCTCAAGAAATCGTGTTTCAATTGGCAATAGTAAAATATAGTAGCTTCAATATCTACTTAATTGAAGGACCACTATTTAAATTCCCTCTCTAAATAAATACTTCATTTCCTTCTTAGTGTTACAGTCAGAAACACCATACTTAATTAAAGGACCACGTATTTAAATTCCCTCTATAAATAAATACTTCATTTTCTTTGAAGTGTTACAGTCAAAAACACCTAAAAAAATCGTGCTTCACTTGGCAATAGTAAAATATAGTAGCTTCAGAATCTACTTAATTAAAGGACCACTATTTAAATTCCCTCTCTAAATAAATACTTCATTTTCTTTGAAGTGTTACAGTCAAAAACACCTAAAAAAATCGTGCTTCACTTGGCAATAGTAAAATATAGTAGCTTCAGAATCTACTTAATTAAAGGACCACTATTTAAATTCCCTCTCTAAATAAATACTTCATTTTCTTTGAAGTGTTACAGTCAAAAACACCTAAAAAAATCGTGCTTCACTTGGCAATAGTAAAATATAGTAGCTTCAGAATCTACTTAATTAAAGGACCACTATTTAAATTCCCTCTCTAAATAAATACTTCATTGTCTTCGAAGTGTTACAGTCAAAAACTCCTAGAAAAATCATGTTTGAATAGGCAATACTATAATACAGCACCTTGAGAAACTTAATTAAACAACGACTATTTAAATCTCTCCTCCAAACAAACATCTAATTCCCAATAAAATCCGAAATTCATAAGCTCCTCCTCCATCGTTCCCAAACAAAACCACCAAAAACCCCGATCGAACACACTCTCTCACAGAAACAATCCTCCCAATTCACACCGTGGAAGAGCCTATTGCCCCGACCGCAATTAACATGGAACACCCCGTGACGCGTATCCGAAAACCAGTTTCTCGCAAGTTCGGTGTCTACACACGAAAAGCTCCGTGGCTCGTCCCACGCAGGCCGTTGCTACGAGCCCAATAAAACCATAAACGGAGCCACGGTGGTGTGAAATAAGACAGAGGCCCGGTGGTACGTGCTCGGTGAACCGTTATTCCCCGAGAGGCCGCGTATACATCGCGAGCTGATACAGACGGAAGGAATTTCGTGGCGAGACCAACTTAGTTAGCGACACTTTCCTATATACACACACATACAGACACACACGTACGTATAGATTGTGTGTAGTTGGACAGGTGTGACGGCCGTGTGTGCACACGCTCGTCCTACACGCGTGAGACCGACGTGTTAACACGCGCGCGAATCCGCCGCCGCGCAGCGGGGTGCAGCATCCTCATCGCGCTTCTGCCTTCGCCTACTCTCTCTTTCTCTTCTGCGAGTTTATAATGGAAGAACTCGAGTATACGTCTTGTTCCCCGAGTTGCTCCGAGCAGAAGGGAGGGAGAGAATTTGACGGTTGTTTGGTATTGGAGGCGTCGTTTACAATCTTGGAGAACAAGTTCTCGTGGAATTGGGATTTGGTTTCTTTTGTTTTTTCCCGAGGTCTAATTAACTTGTTGAGTGTAGGTTAATTTTGTGTCGAGGGCGTTTTAATATTAAGTGGACGAGGTGAGGTTAATTTAGAGTTTTGTGGAGGTGTATGTAGTACTGTAGAGGTGGGTGTTTGCGTGTGGTTGAGGGAGATGGTTGGAGGAGAGTTGAGGGAAAAGGTCAGTTTAGAGGGCAGAGAAAAGTCGAGGGAAGTGACCTACAACTTGTAGTGGGGGCTGTACCGTGAGGAAAGTGGCGCTTTGAGACATAGCTGCGTTCGTGTGCTAGTCTATTCTGGCTATTCTAGACACTGATTGTACAGGGATTATACAGGAATTGTCTCCTGGTTTTAAAAAGTGAACGATACTATTATGGAAACAAACTTTTACGGTACAATTGGAAAATGCAATTTTTATTACCTTGCTTACTCAATTATTTAAGTACTGTCTTATCACTCTGTTGAAGTTTCCAGGTTCAACTTTAAAAAAGCCGAGAAGAAGAAGAATACTTTTATGAATACTGTTCGAACTTTTATTGCGCGATTGGAAAATTCAATTTTTATTATTCTGCTTACTCAACTATTTAAGTACTGTCTTATCACCCTGTCGAGGTTCACAGGTTCAGCTTAAAAAAAAGCTGAGAAGAAGAACACTATTCAAACTTTTATTGTACGATCAAAAAATGCAATTTTCACCATTTTGCTTTGTCTTATCACCGTGCTGAAAGTGCTAAGACAGTGCTCGCTTAACCCTCTACCGTCGAGACACCGTTTTTGGGACGTAAAGCCCGATGCGGAGTCCACGAAACTCCTCAACTTCCGGTTAGTTTATACATAAGTATAGAACATTTCTGACAACTTTTCTTACCGATTCACCTTTATCACACATTTTCCTAATGAACGTTATAGAACAGAGTAGTTGGTTGTATCAATTTCATTTTAATACAACAATGAAAGAAAACAAAAAAAGGTAGAATCGGCAGAGTCTCCGAGACTCCGCCTCGACAGTAGAGGGTTAAGAAAACGAAATGCAAAATTCACTCTTTCTAATTACATCACAAGTTTAAACACATATATATGATCTAATTTCCTTTCAAAACCAGGAAATTACTCCACCAGACTCTCCATTACAAAGAGAAAGTACTATAGTATAAATTTCAAAAAATCTACCCTTTAATCAGCACACATAAATACGCGAACCTACGTATCATCGTCTAAATGAATTCACGAATTAAAAAGTAAAACGAAAAATAAAAGTGAGTGTATCAGCAACATTGTAGTAGAATGAAATCTACTGATAAATACAAAAGAATTCGTGCACCACCTTTCAACAGGAATATTGCTGCCCTAAAGCCCCGGTTAGATTATCATAATAAATGTTGCTTGTCGAACATCTAGACTCACGTACCGAGCTGTCGATGGTATCGTTCGACGGCCAGGTATCAGCCAGACTTCCTGCCGACGGAGAGCACAGAGCGAAACGACGACGACGGTGCCTGCTCGAAATATCGCGGCCTCGATGGCGGCTTCGTACAGTATATCTCACCCTCGCCTCGTTTCCAGCCACGTCACGCGTGTATGCGTGCCTTCGCTTCCTCCGTCTCCGCCCCCGCCAAACGCCCTCCTTCCAATTATGCGTCCCGCGTTCAGGCGTCGGGACACCTGTGCACGACGCACCTTAAACCTCCTCCACCGCCAACGGTGCGACGGCGTATCGTTCGAGTATCGATTTCGGGGGAAATCACGACGAGGGTTCTTTGTGTTTGACTTCAGATTTTCGACGGTGAGTTTTCGGGAATTTTAGGGTGGAAATGAGGAATTTGGTGTGGGGTGGTAATTTAAGAGGAATATTCTATTTATTTTATTGAAAAGATTGGAATTTTTTAGGAAGAAATAAAGGTATAGATGTGTGCCAGTGTTTTTGAGGAAGTTAACCCCTTGCTTTGTGATTTGGGTGCTGGAGTATGTAGATGATTTAGGAATTTGGTATAGGGTGGTAATTTAGGAGGAATATTCTACTTATTCTATGAAAAATACTGGAACTTTCTAAAGAAAAAATGAACGAATAGATGTGTGTCAGTGTGTTTTAGGAAGTTAACCCCTTGCTTTGTGATTTGGGTGCTGGAGTATGTAGATGATTTAGGAATTTGATATAGGGTGGTAATTTTATTTATTCTATGAGAAATATTGGAATTTTCTAGAAAACAAAATAAATTTACACATGTGTGTCAGTGTTCCTGAGGAAATTAACCCCTTGCCTTGTGATTGTGCTGTTTGAGAAGGTGATTTAGGAATTTGATGTAGCGTGGTAATTTAAGAGGAATATTCTACTTATTCTATCAAAAATATTGTAATTTAAAAAAAAAAAATAAATGTATAGATATTAAGAAGTTAACTCCTTGCATTGTCATTTCTTTACTGTCTACGCACGTAAACTCCAGTTACTGTTTTAACACCAGGTGAGATAAGAGAAACTAAAATATTACCTTTGGTTAAAAATGAATCTTTTATACAAACACAACTATATTTATCTCCTTACGATTACAATCTGTTCTACGAGTCCGACTCGTTACAAGCTAAAGGGTTAATAAAAATTGCACGAACTTCGAGTTAACACGAAACAACTCAGACCTCGCTTCATTGCTCGACTAATGAATTTGCAAATGATTAGAAACGTGACATATCACGTTACACGACTTAATAAATTTCCTACCTATACACACCGTACACGATTTCATTTCCTCCGCTCCAATTCGTCGCGGCGATAAATTCCCCTCGACAAGTTAGACGAATAAAACAACGTACGAGCTAAAGCGCGGAGCTTCTCCGTTGAATCTCGCGCGAGAATCTCGTCAGACCACCACTGTCCAGACAGAGAGAGAAAGAGAGTTCTCTTCACAGGCGGACAAATTTCCAGTCGCGAGAAACAGCCCGCAATCTGCTAGTGGTGGAGACTGGCTACGTCGTCGTCGTCGTCGTCGTCGTCTCCCTGTTGGGCCACAGGGGACATAATCCCCGAAAGTTGCACAGCCTGCAACCACGGGATCGCGCCGTTCACGAACATGTGTCTGACATTTTTAATCGTCGGATTAAAATAACTGATGCCAAGGTGTAGCCCTGGAATCCATTATCCGGCGGATGAGCGAACGGCCACCCAAAGTGTCGCGTGTCCCCCGGGACCTGCCAACCGACGTGGACCTGCTCTAAGCCCCCGTGTGTCCCTTTTGATTTTACTGGGGGTGGCGTGGCCAGAAATACGCCTTCCTTCTCTCTCTCTCCCTGTTTCTGGGAAACAAAAGAACGAAGAGGAGGAACGGCGAGGTAAGCTGCTTCCTCGAATTGCGAATATTAAGTGGTATAATCGATGATATACTGCCTCGATAGCTCGTATAAATTTCAGACTCTCTTCTCGTTTCTTTTGCAATTTTTCCCCCTTGATTTTCTGATACCACGGAGTACCACACAAAGCTCGTGGAATTACTTTTGATTCATTCTGTGTGGTGCACGAGTGGATTCCGATATTTCCAAGGGGTTGCAAGTTTCTCGAGGAAAAGAGCTGGTTCTGTTTTATAACGGAAGTGTGGCGATTTTTTAATTAATTAGCGAAACTCGCAATATGGAGCATTGAGGCTTTTTCCGGGGCATTTGCAACACCTTGGAAGCCTTAGAAAGAAAGCTAGTTGTGGATGAGAAAAATTAGTAAAAAATAATTTCACAAGCTTTGCGTGGAATTATTTTTCTCCGGGACTCTCTTTTCCAAGGAAAAATACGCATTTTCGATCTTCGTCAGTTTCGCGGCGATTCTTTAATTAATTAGCAAATTCTATAATACGGAGCACCGAGGCCTTTTTCCCCAGAAATTTGCAACCCCTTGGAAATCTTTGAAATTTGGAAGCCACTTGCGTATGAGAAAATTAGTCAAAAATAATTTCACAAACTTTGCGTAAGATTATTTTTCTCTGCAACTCATTTTACCAAGGAAAACTACGAATTTTCGATCTTCCCCAGTTTCTCACAAACGAAAAACAGATCTCTTACAGCTCGAACCTAACTGTTAGCCTAAACACGCCCGGGTCAACGCTAGAATCGCACAAAAGGCGCCCTTTTCTCGGCCACCCACGCGATACTGTTATAGAATACGGTATAATTTTAAAGTGAAACGTGTACTGTACCCATTTCGTTATCCTAGACAAAGGATGTTAGCACGGACCTCGTTTGGTTTTTTCCACGCGTGTGTATAGGTCGGAAACGAGTCGCCCAAGGCAACACTGCGGTCGAGAGATTTCTTTATTACGGAGATAATAATGATCAGACCCTCGGTCGACTTAAGAGTTGCCCGGGGCCTCGGTTTTACTGGCAAATTACTCGGCATCCTGCACCCACCGGTGTAACAGTCGTAAGACTATTTTATACAACCACCCGGCTACCTCGTTAGCCCTTCATACGACGTTGCTTCCCTTGCCTAAAACTCGTGTAAAACTCTACTCTCCTCCTCTTTTTTCTCGTCGGAATTATTCTATCAGGTGCTTCTCAGCAGAAACTTGCACGGAGGCTGTTTTCTTACTACCAACTTGTTCGTCCAGTAAAAGCAAAAAATTAGACGATCATTACTTCTCTATTACCGATACTGAAACTTTCTTATTTTACACTTTACGAGGGTGGATTGAAAAGTGTACGAAGGACTCTTGCTAGGCGATTTGTGATCGTTTGCGTGTGGATGTACGGAGTTTAGTGTACTGTTTAAAAATTGGGGAAACAGAGGCTTTGCAGCGATGGACAAAACTGGGAATCCAGCGCTTCGTGATAATGTGCCTCCCTGCAAAGATCCAAGGCCCACGAAAAAATCACTCAAGATCCTTCGTTACATATTGGCACATCTCTCACTCTTGTCGCTCATAAAATTTCCACTCAAATTTCCCAAAATATCCATTAATAAACCAACCATCTCACGCTGCTCCACCGTGAAACTTGTAAACAATGTAAAATTGCCACTGAAATGTCTCAAAGTATCTCTCAACGAACCCCCAGTCATCTCACGCTGCTCAACCGTGAAACCCAGAAGACCAAGTTCTCGTGACGATCTCCCAGAAAAATGAAACAGCTTGTAAGCAACGTGAATCAAATTGAATCTACACGTTCCACGAAAAGAAGATCATTATCCACGAGGTGGGCACGGCTTGATCTTTCTCGAGCCATTAGCCAGCTAAGCGTTGATCTTTTAACCGGTAGCTCAGCCGCCACGGAGCGTAATTACGTCGGTGAAACGCGGTTGGCACCTTGGGAACCGTGGCTGATATTCATTACGCTACGAGGCATGGTCACGCGAGGAACATTTGTCATTGATAGATGTGTACACACCACCGCACACCCTACGTCCTACGTGTATGTGTGCGTTCGCTTTTGCAAAACGAACGAGAGTGGAGAACGACCGCTACCAACACCACCACCACCACCGCTATTCCATCGACGTGTAAACGAACAGGGGGACAAGGGTGAAAAGAAGAAAAAGAGGGTGAGACAGGGCCGTACTTCCGGAGGGCGGTACCGCTGTAAGGCAGCCCGTACGACCAATTGACCATGTGTGTACGTGCGTGGCCTACCTGTGCGTGCATCAAGTGTTCCAGGTAAACCCTATAGTCGGCGGCCATGTTCCTTGCACTTCTGTCGCGCTTTTCTCTGCTATTCGCCGAGGATACGGAAGGTTTAACGAGGATTCCTAGTTCCTCGAACGATCTTCCTAACTTTTACTATATAATAGTTCCTTCAAGTACGTCCTATTAACGGTTCACCTGTGATTTTTTCAATCTTTTATTCCTTGTTTTAATTAATTTTCAGTTCCTTGCAAATCCGGAAGGTTCTGACAATCTCGCTATTTTTTTCATGGTATCCCGAGGTACGCTCTTTTAATGGTTTACCCGTGATAATGATTGCCGTGTAATTTAAATTGCATAGAATTAGAATTACAAAGGAGTACGATTCCTTCTTCTTCTAATCTCTTTCCTTTGATTCTCGTTTTAATTAATCGTTAAGCAGACTCTAAGCAGCTGTTTCCGAAGCGTTAAAATAAATATTCGGGACGGTAGGGCTGGCCGAGGGGGTTTTCTCTCGATTCGAACGCGGCGACACGTCGAGAACGTTTCAGCCCGGTACGACGTGGAAATAAGTACAAATAGAGAGTAAAGGTAAACGGCGGCTAGTGTCGACGAATGCCTATTTTGCAAGCTGGTAGCCGTGTTCCTCCTTCCAAGAAACCACTTGGACGTTTACCATGAGCACACTTTTGCCTCTGTAGGGCACTCGGAGGCATGGTTCTCTCCCCGGTTAAAGAGAGAAGAAACCGAGAGACCCGCGGAGTATAAAATTCAACGAAACGTCACTATACCTCTGGCAACGTCGTTTCACCTGAACAAAAATCTACCGCCCGTGGCAAATTTATTACATCTGAAAAAGAATTTTCAGTCGTTCCTTTTCTTTCTTTCTCCTTTAAAAAGGAGGGAAGAGAGGGAAGAAAACGGAGATATTTCCTTTTCTCTTCCATTTCGAAGCATTCGAGAGTATACACACACGAGAAGAAACGTTACACTCAATCAACAATTCCATACACCAAGCGATAGCGTGGTGAAACAATCGCAATCGCTAACGATAATCTCTCCCCGGGGGGGAGAGCACACGAGCGGCAAAGTGCTAACAGTATTTCATAATCCATAAGTTCCACGGGCAATTATCGCGTTCGATTACAAAGCCGCGATATATATGTACAGTAAAGCGGTGTAATCGTGAAAACGTCGAAGCGTAAACTGGCCGATGGCGCGCTTTTCACCGGCGGAAAATTTGCGTTCTTTTCTATTTTTTTATCCGAAACTAACCTGCATCGACCGACTCGCTAACCATAAATACGTTTTCATCGTCGTCTGGAGGGAATTCGGCAAACAGCGTAGAGCGGCGTCGCGCTTTTTACCGGTTAATCAAAATTAAAATTCAGTTGGAAATACGCGCGCGCGCTTGCTCGCGGTTGGAGCGGTCGCTCTGCGGCCGGGCGTATCCAATTAAAAAAATGAAGTGCTTTTTCATATTCATCTCTGCCGTTCCGTCTCTCTTCGCTCCTCCCATTTGTTCGTAAATAATAATTAAAAATACTCGTCCACGGTTCCGCGGCCGTTCGTTCGTTCGCTTACTCGCTCGTGCCATCGTGCTAATATTAGTCGAAAGCGAGAGAGAAAGAGTGGAAAAAAAGAAAGAGAGTGGCTGGGCTCGAATATCCACATTTCCATCGCTTTTCCATCCCTTAGCCCCGCAGGCCACCCACACCCACCTGCCCAGCTTCCGCCAAACGTACCTCCTCGTCATTCTCCTCTTTTGCATTCGGGACAGCTCGCGCTCGCTCGCGACGAATTTGCAAGCTTTTAATATAAACGCGACGCGTACACCGTCGAATCCGAGTGTTGTTGCCCGTCGCTACCTCTCTCTCTCTCTCTCTCTCTCTGTGCTTCTCTTCGTCTTTCTGCCCCTCTGTCCGCCTCGCCCGCGAGTTTATCCCTGTCGGGGGCTTTCTCGTCAAGTCCCTTTATGAATAAATCCGGCGCGAGTCGTTTTCACCTGGAATCGCCGCGGCAACGCGATATCCTGTCTCGCGACTGGATGATATCCTTCCAGTGAGCGAAACGACGCTTCGTTTTATACTCTCTCTTTCTCTCTCCCTTCAGCTTCGAACGTGTCTTCGCACACACGCCTATTTTACATATTTAATACGCGTTACACTCGCTTTGGTGGCTTGTGTTTCGATGGTAAGCGCGAGAGAGGAACAAGCTGACGCGTCTCGCGGAGCGGAATACATACCATCAGCTGTACACCACTCTTCTCGCTGGCATTCCCCGTGTCCGTCAGCGCGTAATTCAACCAGAGCGTTTCGTTCGATGAGAACCGGTGACCAAGATCACAGCTTTAATGCCCCAACGGAAGATTTATTCGCGTGGACGTGTATGGTAGCGTCTCCGATCTTATCTCGCGACCAGATGCTGGTAATTCTGGTCGCGATGGTAGCGGGTAAGACTGGTTAAAGTGGTAGTTTCTTCGCTTCGACGCTTCCTCGTCTTGTAAATTTCCTCCTTCCCTTTTTTTCTCTCTCTCTCGGTTGTTTGGACGAAGCGACGCGAGCCTGTCACAGCGAGCGTGTCACGTAAGACGCGGAGTAAATTGGACGCGTTCGCGAAGCGTAATAGAATATCTCCTAAGCGTCTTCCACGTCCAAATTTTCTCATTTTCTCTAACTGAGCAAACAGTTTTTTTTCTCCGTTCCTTGGGATAAATTCAGAGGAAGATGCTACGAAGCTTCGATAGAATTTTCTTTTTACGAGTTCGAGAAGCGTGATAGAATCTCCTGAGCGTCTTTCGCGTCGAAATTTTCTCCAATTGAGAAGATACATTTTTTCTCCGTTTCTTTGGGATACATTCAGAGAAGCATATGCTACGAAATTTCGACAGAATTTCGTTTATTAATGTAGCGCCGTGAACGCCGCGGACCGTAGATTTATATTAACGCCGGGCAATTTGTCAATGCTTCTCTCTTCGTCTTCTGACCATACGTGAAAAATACGCGGCGGGGGGACGGAGGGAGAGAAGATTGATTATTTCACGACATGTGTACGCGGCCTCGTCGAGCCGGAAACGCGGACATATTTTGCCCACGGGCCGTTCTAATGAACGCGGCGAACGAAACGAGCAATGGGGCGCGTGGATTCGATGGCTCTTAAACTGGATGGGCGGACGTGGCCACGTGCCGAAAGAAAACTACACGGTGGCTCGAACATCGTGCACCGCTCACCCACGTGCCCCGCCACTTTTCATTCTTCGTGGTAACGTGATTGATGTACGGAGAAAAGTAATACCGTGTGACCTTGCTGTTTTAATCGCTTGTTCGGAATTTCATTCGTGAAAATTAACAACATCATTTTTAGCTTTTACAGGGTAGATTGTGTATTAGATTAAATTAGGTTAAATGAATTTCTAACAACACCCTATGGAAATAATCAAGTGAGGACAAAAATGTCTCCGCGTTATTTTAAACAAAAGGCACTAAGCCTTCCACCAGATGTGTCTGGTGTCCGTCTTCGAGTCACGCACTGCACAATGCGATACCATAAACAGTTCCTGGGTACAAGGGGAGCCCAACTTTCCTTTCGGGTGCCCAGAAACAGTCCTTTAGAAGATTCAGTAGCGCAAAGACGTTTCCTCTGAGTCCGTCAATAAATAGCATATCACAAAGTTAAAAGACTATTTCATTTTCATAACCCATTTCCAATACTTACTGTATAGTTGGGGCCACGATATAGCGAGGTCGTAAATTAAACTCTCAAGAATCGGCACCGATTGATGTTGCGGCACTCAAGGCCGTGTGTTGAAGTCTGTTTGAGGGTTCCAACAATAAACGAATGGTAGCATATGATTTGGTACTTCAAATAGAAAATTAGTTAATTATACGTTAATATTAAGCTGCACAATCTTTTTGCACTTTCTATCTGTATATAACACGAGTAGATAAACTAAGATGCTAAAGACATGAATAAGACCTTTACCTGTAACCGTACTTCCAAAAGCGGCTTCCTCCAGAGGGAGAAACCCTAATTTGTCCTAGCTGCATGCAGTTTTCAGTAAATATATTAGAATCAGTTGACTTTCGCTGGATACAAGAATTCTTCGTACGGTCCTGACAATGGTTTCAAGTACTTATCTGCTCGTATCTCTGTCAATTTTCGGGTCCCGGCAGCTAAAACATGTTTACTTTGACGTCTGACCGATTTTACGACCTCGCTATATCGTGGCCCCGATTGTAAGTGCATCGATTTAAAAATTGAAGCCAGTCCAAAATTTGTTAACTATTTTATCGTCAAATGGTAGATTGTGCAGGAAAGTTAACCACAGATCAAGATCAAATTCCACGGATCACTTTTTACTCTAGTTTTTTTAAATTAGACATTTATTTTGTCGAAAAATAAATTGTTAAATTTATTTCTTCGAAGAAACGCATAAGTAACCCCCTACGACATAAGTAGATCACACTTCTACCGAAACTACACAGGTTCGAAGTTCGATTAACACCTCGGTTATTTCGCCTTCAGTCTCCTCCTCTCGGGTTAATTAAAATTCATTCAGAATCTTCGGAACTAATCACTCTCCGTCTCCCATCGTCCCCCGACTAATGTCCTTTAATCACGCTTCATTATACCAGACAAATGACGTTCCTCCGGAGCATACTAATACGAACCTCCCGGAAACAACCAGAAAAAACCATTAAAAAAGCGTCTACGATGCTCGTTAAAAAAAAATGCTCCCAATCAATCAAGCGTCTGAAACGTCCACCAGAAAAAAATTCCCTCCCTCCCACAAATTGTCCAACCCCATCCAAAAAAAAAAAAAAAAAAAAATCAAACTACCAGCTCGGAATCGCGTTACACAAGGCGCAGGCCAGGTCAGAAGGGGTCAGAACAATCGTCTGTTTCTCGCTATTTGGAGGGAAGGAACGCGGCGAAGCACACGCCGAGTGCTAGAATCCGGGCAAAGTCTAGGGTCGAGGGTTTAGTGTGCGCCTTCTCTCGTTGGCACACGACATCTTTGCTCCGACTGCTCGTAAGCACCCTAAACAAAGGGATATTGAGAGACTCCCGTGAGAGAGATAGGACTAAGAAGGAGAGGATAAGACGAGGCGAAGAGGTGGCCTCGGGCCAACCGAGAGCAACCGAGAGCGGGGTTTGGGGAAGAGACGTAGCTACCACCTTAGGATCGGGCTGACTCCGCCACAATGGTGCGTCGTCGGGAATCCAAGGGGTTTATTAAAGCCGCGGTTGGCGATACAGCTCACGTTCCTTGCTGCTCTTCTCCACGGAGCACCCTCGCCGTCGTCCTCTTTCACCCTTCCTACTTCTCCTCTCTCCGTGTCGTCTTACTCCTCTACTCTTGCCTCATTCTAGCCACCAGCTCGTGGATACGCTCTTAAGCGAGGGTGTCCGAAGTCGGGTCACCTACGTCCTACATCTACTCGGAGTTTAGAGGAGACCGCTTTAAGCCTGATCCTCCGAGCTCTTTCCGCGAGAACCTGGAAACTAAATTTGAATTCGCTGCATAATGCGGCTGATGCTCCCTGAGAATCGTCCGACTTCTGCTATTTTCGCGTTTTACACCTTCGAATTGTGGCGATAGGGCGAGTTACGAGTAATTTTCATTCTTCGTGTAAGTTTTCTCAGATGATTTTAACCCCTTCGTTACGATTGGCGCCTATAGGCGTTTTGAAATTTTGCTCTTCCACCATTTCATTCTTACGCACTTCCATCTTAATTTGATAAACCGACTGTTAAAACGACACGGCCAAAATAAGAAATTTTGCAGCCGTGGTTAAAAATTTACCACCAGTCACCCACGTTACGCATTAAAATCTGCCGTAGCGAAAGGGTTAAGGGGAAATTACAGTGTCCTGCTTAAACGAGGCTATTTAAATTTCTCCTTCAGTTTGTGGGGATGTAAAAATTATTTTAGGTGCAGTTTGAATTGTATCGAAGGACCTATAGGCTGCGAAGAATATTTTTGCCTCGAGGACACCTTTTTCGAGAGGATTCGATGTAAATGCATTTCTCTTCTTCTAATGAAATATTGAAAAGACAGATTTAAAGAATGTGCTTTTAAGGCTCTCTTCAATTTTTCGAACCTAGCTGACCTTTTCTACGGTTAGAACTTTGCTACTACATACATTGCAAATATTGCTCGTCGCAACGACCAATAATGCATTAAACAAAAGATTAACGACGTTCTCGCGCGAGCAGTGAATTAGGTACATCGTACAAGAGCCAATACGGTGTGAAAGTAATACGCAAAAATGACGATATTACTTACGACTTGCGATCTTTTTCCTAATTATGCACACCCAAGCGCCAGCTATTTACGCAGCTAAGAAATGTTAATTTACCAATCCTCGGTCTCCCAAGTGAAAATTAACTTTTGTAAAATACAAAATATTCTGTATTTAAAATAAAAAATATTTCCTACTTCACACGCTTGTCATTCCAAGAATGAACAAAGAAAGACACACGGACTTAATTTCTTCCGCTAACCCGTATCACGACGGAGGATTTAAATTTCGAATGGAAAAAGGGCAGGCGTACAGGTTACATTAATATTCATACTGGTTGCATAAATCAGAAACACCGTCTACGTAGTCAGAGCCCGGGGCTTTTATCGACGCGGGGAGACATTACGCGAGCAGAGCGACGTACGCGTGTAAGAAGGCGACGCTGGGTAATCGGCACCCTAGAAACACGTGTCTCGCATCCCTCCGCCGTGAGCAGCCCAGAAGCGTAGCCCGTTGAAGGAGAGAAGGTCTCCTCGCCGATCAACGCTTCCTTTTCCGTCGCTATACGAGCCGCCCCGTCGACACGGAACGCGCATTAGGCGCGACTGCATCCTCACGCCCCGCAGCTACTTCCACGGTACGGAATCGAGGTTCCAGGACCTTCGTAGACGTTTCTCATCGCACGGAGTATATGTCTATATGTGTACGCGTTATGACGGCTCAGGTACACGAACGATTCTGGTGCCTCGACGTTTGCCTTTTGGTTCTTGGTATCGCGGGATCGTGAAAGATTATAGTGGCTGGCTTTGAGATGGGTTCTGGGTTGAGAGAGTTGTTCACTTTCTTGGGGCTAATTTTTCTGGCTAGCTTTCAGATAGATTTTGGGAGGAAGTGGTTCATTTTTTGGGGTTAACTAACTTTTAGGTGGAAGATTAGCTGTATTGGCTGGCTATGCGATAGATTCCGGCGGAAAGCAAATTTTTACGCGATGATGAGATGAGGAATAGGTTAATTGTGCTGATACGATTTTTTTTTTTTTTTTGAATATTGTGATGTTTGAATAGATATGGATATACTTTGTATTGTAGAATTTGGGAAGGGAGATGAATGTTCCAAGTTTTTGCCATTTTGGTTGAGTGTTTGTATGGAGAAACTTCGAGTGTGCATCGTACAGTGTCTTTTTTAAGGTACGACTGTAAAGTGAGTATTAATCGTGCCACTCAGAAGCCAAAATAATTATCTCCACTTTTAGAAATTTTTCCAGCTTCGTACTGAACTCTGCATAAATAAAAAAAATTAATAAATTTACCTCGATGGAGTTAGTCACTCTACCTTCCCAGTGCCTCGGTTAATTCACCAATGTCTGAAAAATCACACTTCCTTTCACTTGAAATAACATTAAACAAACACTCACCCGTTTCCCCCCCATAATTCTCAATTATCCCTCCATTAGCACTAAAACTTATAATTTATCACGCGCCACTTAAAATTTCCTCTACAACCCGTAGAAGTATTTCGAAAGGAGATAAGTTTGCCGAAGAAATCTCGATGCTCCTTTACTACCCTCGGAAAAAAAAAAAAGAAGAAATTCACCACAATCACTCGAGATCGTGGACCAGCGGTGAAAGGAGCAAAAGGCTCGGATGTACTTTTCCGATCCAGAAGGACATTCGGTGTCTTTCTGACGGCGAGTGGCTCCTTCAGTTTCGCAGGATCGAGTGGCCGGTTCCTTTGAAATAAGAAAGACCTCCACCTCCAGGATCCTCGTTCTCGAGGATCGTGTCTTTATTAAAGGATCCCGAACGGCCTATTTCGTCGTCTACGTTCTCCTAACTCCCGTCTTGGCCAGTTACCGCACGGGAACGGCTGCAACACCAGCCAGCCCGCTCGTTCCAACTTTTTATCGGCACTTCATTGGTTCAGTGTCGGCATAATTAACGATATTCGCCGCAGCTATCGAGAGTGGTACGAGCTCACGGCTTTATGCGCCTGGCCAACTCTTGTGCAGGATGAAACTTTCTTAGGAAGAAGTTTATCCCCGAGAACGGAACGAGCCACCTTAGAGGACCGTGTTCCGGTTATCTTTGCCCACCTCGTATGGTTTTGCGAAATCTTTTTTCTTTACCGAGCTAGCTTTTAATGACTTTCGCGGGGATTCTTAGGAAATGACAGGGAAGAGAGACTTCGTTGATCCTCTTCTGAAAATTTTGTTCACACTTTGCAGATATCTCTTCAATTTTCTTTAGCCTGGACGTGGAGATTTTTATTTTGTTCACGCTTTGCAGATATATAGTCGGGGCCACGATATAGCGAGGTCGTAAAATCGGTCAGATATCAAAGTAAACATGTTTTAGCTGCCGGGACCCGAAAATTGACAGAGATACGAGCAGATAAGTACTTGAAACCATTGTCAGGACCGTACGAAGAATTCTTGTATCCAGCGAAAGTCAACTGATTCTAATATATTTACTGAAAACTGCATGCAGCTAGGACAAATTAGGGTTTCTCCCTCTGGAGGAAGCCGCTTTTGGAAGTACGGTTACAGGTAAAGGTCTTATTGATGTCTTTAGCATCTTAGTTTATCTACTCGTGTTATATACAGATAGAAAGTGCAAAAAGATTGTGTAGCTTAATATTAACATATTTTCCATTTGTAAATGAAATACCATTTTCTACTTCAAGTACCAAAGTTTATTATTGGAACTCTCAAACAGACTGCAACACACGGCCTTTGGTTCTTAGGAAATGACAGGGAAGAGAGACTTCGTTGATCCTCTTCTGAAAATTTTGTTCACACTTTGCAGATATCTCTTCAATTTTCTTTAGCCTGGACGTGGAGATTTTTACTTTGTTCACGCTTTTCAGATATTTCTTTAAGTTTCTTTAGCCTGGACGTTGAGATTTTTTTAATCACATAATTCACGTGGATTTCTTCTTCTGGTTAAGAGGCTTTAAATTCACGTTAATCTTTTCAGAAGCACTGACACGTGTAGGTTTAATTGTTTTGAAAATAGTGTACTTTTGATGGAAAAAATGTGTAAAATATGTGTATGCATTAACAATATTACGTAGTGAATAATTGTTTGTTGCTATTGACTTAAAATGAATAAAATACGACTGTACAACAAAGTAGATCATTTTTTTCTAGCGTTAAAAAAATCGTCCCTGAAGAGCATTGTACTATTTCGCATTCTTTCTAATAATTAATCGTCGGTATTCTAGCTGCATCTAGAATTTGTATAATACAAGGGAATCCCGACGAGAATCACCGCGTCGAACGCGAAAATTAGAAAATTCAGCTCCTCTTATCCGACTACAATGACCGACATTACAAGGAATTTATTCCGTTCGTCAGAGCGGCGCGATCCAGCTCGCGCGAGAAAGCTACGGATCGCAATTGAGCAGGCTGGAAGTAATTGCGGAAGCGAGCCGTTTGAATATCGTTACTGCGATTTATATTAAGCCGCCGGAGTCCATTGTGTTCCCGCAACGAGGCCGTTTCTCCTTCGATCTTTGTCCCCTTCGTTCTATCTAGAGCTAGTAGGCCGTGGTAGAATTAGACGAGTACGCGTGTATATCGGCACACTAACAGGAGAAAAATTGTAACAGGAGAATTTTTAATCCCGTCGAGTGATCGTTGGAATTCCTTTTTTAAATAATTTTTACAATTTGGCAACGAAAATTTCAAAGGAAAATTACGTCGACGCTCTAACAGAAATGCAAATTGCAACTGGGGGATTTGATTCCCTCTGAGGAACCATTCGAACTTTTTGGGGAAATTTTTATTTTCTCGGAGAAATCATATAAATTTTTTTTAGAAAGTTTTATTTTCTCTGAGAAATCATTCGAAATTCTTTTAGAAATATGTGTTGCCTTTAGGAGATCATTGGGATTTTTTAGAAATTTATAGTACCTCTGAGAAACCATTCGAACTTTTTTTTGGAAATTTATATTCTCTCTGAGAGATCATTTCAATTGCTTTTAGAAATTCATAATCCCACTGAGAAATCATTCGAATTTTTATTCCCTCCGAGAAATCATTTCGGAAATTTTTATTCTCTCCGAGAGATCATACGAATTTTTTTTAGAAACAATTTTTCAAATTTGTCAGCGAAAAATCGGAGGAATTTGCGAGAATTCCAGAGGAAAATTGAACGTTACGCACGAGGGGCAAAATGTAAGATGGATGGAAAATGTCGATACGACGGTGGAAAATCGTTTCTTGGGTCCACGCGGATGTGATAGCACAGTTTCCACTGGATTCTATAGAAACAGCCTGTAAAACTGTTCCTAATACACGCTGTATATCCCCGTCTCGTTTCCTCGAGGTTCGCCGGAAGTTGCATTAGCGTCTCGTGGCTGAAACCAGCGGGGGTGGGGAAGCGGTGGTGCTGTGCTTCCTGGACAAAGTAACCGCGCCATTGTCGCAACAAGCCACCCCTTGCCTCCTTCTCGCCCCCTATAGTCCATTGTACCGGCATCGTGTTAACTTATTTGCGCGATATACGACGCGACCCTGGTTAGAAATCCTTCGTTAGAATCAGTTACGTGGCACGTGCACCAGTTCCCCCTTTTTTTTACACGATATGTACATCTTCCAAACAAACTTCATTATCACCTATTTCTTTCACTATAATTACTTCAACTCTAATTCCTTAGAGTTTTCTTAACTTTAGAGAATTCGAAACTTTTCAGAACTTTGGAGAATTCTGCACGATTTGACGCGGAATGCGCGAAAATAGTCTAGTATCGTGTCTGGTGATGCTTTTCACTGTGAAATTCATGGCAGTGGGTGTGGAATAAATAAACTAATTAAATAATATATTTAATTTAACGCGTGCGTTTCATTGTCTTTGGCTTTACAGATAAACAGACAATACCGAACAGAGGCGAAATAAAAGTAATTGCCCATCGACACTCAGTATCGTACCATGCGACCACTGTGCCCTACTTCCAAGCCTCCTTCAATACAGCTTCTCCAACAGAAATTACATCGGCATAGAGATTACAGATGAGTAAATTATAGTTTATTTTTTACAGCCACTACAGTGGCGTTCAGTAGCCAAGAGGTTAATATCCTCGAAGAAATGTTTCAATTTTAATATACATTTAAAAAAAAAAAAAATCCCCGAAGAATAATAATTCGTTTAATCGATCAACTATTCAATCGGGGCAAGTTTCGATCGTGAAAGTCAGATTCGACAGGTTAAATGAAGGTTCAACGACGCGGCTCGATTAATAATGTAAAGAACTTAAAAGGACAGTTGTGTCGTATCGGGGGCAGCATTAAAATACAGCGGCTTTGCATGTAGAAATCGAGGCGACACGAGGGGTAAAGGTAAGAGAGAGAGAGATAG
The DNA here is from genome assembly GCF_001263275.1 of Habropoda laboriosa. Classification (NCBI taxonomy): domain Eukaryota; kingdom Metazoa; phylum Arthropoda; class Insecta; order Hymenoptera; family Apidae; genus Habropoda; species Habropoda laboriosa. The sequence goes on along the minus strand of NW_017100307.1, from coordinate 1,101,828 downwards.
AGAGAGAGAGAGAGAGAGAGAGAGAGAGAGAGAGAGAGAGAGGGGAGAAAGAAGGAGGACGAAATTACTCTACGCGGTATAAATTTCGATGTTAAAAGGTGGCGGCGCACCTGGCCGCGTCACGGTCGTTCGAACTGCTTGCTGCGGCCGAAACATGGAAAGGAGGGATATATTTATTGCTTAATTCGCGCTTCTTTGTTTCATAAAAGTGAGAAACAGCTTTAATAACTGGCCTCGCGATGGGAATATAATGAGGGGTTGCTCGAACACCGGAGATGCTGGCAGCACGCGAAAGAAAGCGCCATCTTATAACCCGTTTCGGTTTCACGAAATTGCCGGAGCAGCGGTTCTTTATCGAGAATACTTAAGTGGCCCCGATTATAATTCAATAGCGCCGCTCTCCGCAACGGAATACTAATTCCGGCCAGATAGAAATCCGTTCCACTACGGCGTGTACGTCGAGTCTTGATTAATTATCCGTCATGCATCTAAGAGGTTCGACGTGGAAAGAACCAGAGTTTCACGATTCTTTCCTCCCAGACTCTGTTTCCTCGTGTAAAATGTGTTCGACCGATACATCGGCTGGAAATTTCTCGATTTCCACGTTTTTCAACCCTTTCGCGACCGGCGCCGGTTATATCCGGCATCCACTAAGCGCGTCGCATTGGCTCGCGCCTCGACAACTCGAACTGAAGATTTCTTTGAAAATACCGAACAATTCCCTTTATCCGACACACCCTTAAGTCCTCTGCTGTTCCAACGAAATCCTCTGAGATTTGAAAAAACGCGAGACACTCTTAACGTGTACGGTGTGCACTAATGGCACGACGAGCCGTTCGTTAGCGGCGTACCGATGGCTAGTTCCGCCGTCGCGAAAGGGTTAATGTTCCCCGATGACCGGGTCATTTGTGACCCGGTTTAGTCGCGCAACGGCACACATCTGGTGAATCGTTTACCACTTTTTTAGTAAAATTTTAGTAAAATCTGACGAAAAAACTTCATTCTTTGGCGCATAGGCGAAGAAATATCACGATGGGTCAAAAGTGACCCGGCTCAGCTTTCCACCTTCAGTGAGTCACATCTTCACATAGTTAAAGACGATCGGAAAACTCGGTCCTCCCACCTCTAAAACTCGCCAGCAAGACTGGAACGAGGATTCTACACCCGACACGCGATTCAGAAGTGATCATCTCGCGGTTCGTTTTCAAACGCGACGTTCGGTTGAGTGGAAGAGGTGGTTGCTTTTGAGGGAACGCCGGGTGTGTGTTGGGAGGAAGAGAGGGTCGAGGAAGAAGAGGAAGCGGCAGTGAGGCGATTGTTCGAGGCGTGGAAGCGCGCCTTAGATGCGACAATTGAGGTTCCAGACTGTGAACCTGCAATCAATGCTTCGTCGCCGTGGAAAGAGAGAAAGAGAGGGGTAGCAAGGGGTAAACGAAGGAGAGGAGGACACGGGGAGTCGTTCGAAAGAAAGAGCAAGATAGAGAGAGAGAGAGGGAGGGAGAGAGAAAGGGTGGGTTGAGGCGACGGTATAAGGAAGAGGGAGGGAGAACGCGGAGGGTGTGAAGACCGGCGGAAAGGGCTGGCTTTGTCTGGCTGTGAAAGCTCCCGGAGGGTGCGCGAGAGGGAGGGTTCCTCGAGGAATACGCCTCGAAGGAAGTCGGCTAGCATATCGAGCTCTCGCGTCGCGCATCCTTATTTCACGAACGCCGCCCGGGGAGGAGATCGGCTAGCCACAAATCTGCCGATGTTCGAAAAAAAGCGTCACGATAGGGGGTGGGCGGGAGAGAGAGAGAGAGAGAGCGGCGTTTTCACCCTCCGTGTTTCGCTTCACCGCTCGCCGGGAGAGATATAGCGAGCGTTGCCAATGAAAGTTATTGTAAATAATGCGGCCGCCGAGTGTTGCTGACGACGAACGCTTAAGATTCCTTTTTTCCTCGCTTTCGAATTTTTCTACCGCTCTCACCCACCATGTACATTAACGTTCGAAAGTTTCTCGCGTCGACGTCGTCCGTTAGCTTTCTTCGCTCATCCGCCTTTTTTTTTTTTATTTTAATTCTACGTATATAAAACGACGGGCGATTGGAAACTTTCTTGAACGTCTCTCTTTTTTTAGGAAATGCTTCGGCCTGTGCGAAGATCGTTTTCACAGATTGCAAGAGGAATATACGCGGGCGGAAGGGAAAGTAAAGGAAAACGGATGTTTGTAAAAGGGACGGGGAACAACGTTCGAGGAGATCCATTTCTTTTTCCTTCCTCTGGTCGCAACCTTCGGCCAATAATAGCGGGTAATAATCGAACGATCGACGATTCTTCCGCGTTATTGTAAGCTTTCGTTGCGCGTGCAAGCGCGTACAAGGGCAGACGATCCTCTCTTGATTATACGGAGGAGCACCGCGTAATTACTAATCGAACGATCGACGATTCTTCCGCGTTATTGTAAGCTTTCGTTGCGCGTGCAAGCGCGTACAGGGCAGACGATCCTCTCTTGATTATACGGAGGAGCACCGCGTAATTACCGTTTCTGGTACACGCGAAAGCGAGTACAAGCGATTATCCGATCGCACCCATGTCGAAAGCGTATCTCGACCGATTATACGCAGCGGCCACAATCTCGAGGAGCACCTGCCCTTGTGTAGGTAGCGGGACCAACCGCAGGACTCGTCCACGAGAGATTTCAACAGATGAGTCGAGCATAAATTTTATCGAGCAAATATCGTCGGCATAGTTGCAATTTGCACCTCGATAATCGACAGGGAACGATCGGTAGGTACGTTCATCATCCGTGTCTCGTTACATTCGTTCCCTTTTCATCATCCAGTTACGATTACTCGTCGAATTACGACAAATTTATCCCTCCATAGCGTGCAACTTTGTGGCGCCGGTAATAATTCTTTAACCGTCTCTGCTTCTCAGAAGAAATCAAACTTCTACGGGGAATTCGCTTTAACCCTTTACTCTCGAGAGATGCAACAGAGTAGATGCTCGTAGACCTAGATCCCACACACTTCTGCTGCATTGTTCGCTACTGAGAATTTTAGCGAAATTTTTCAGTGCAACTTCAGCGCAATTTCAGCGAAATTTTCTGGTGCACTTTGGGAAAGTTTGGTGACATGGGAAAGGTGTTTCTATCTCCCCCAATTATCCAAATTTCGGAGGTCCAAGCAACGAAATGTCTCGAAAGAATCAGCTTCCAAAATCGAACCATTTCACTATGGAAAATTGGTAGAGATACGGATAATTGGAAGCGTTAACCTCCAAAGTCTACTCAAACACTCCTCCACACTCTGCACACCTTCACGCGTGTCATCCAGACAAAACCGACGACGGGCGCGGTTCCATCAGTCAACGATCTCGATCGACGGCGACGCGGGGGATGCGATAAACGTACACGTGTCTGGGCGAAGACGGAGCGTGTCGAGCAGGTGCAATCGTGTGTATGTGTGTGTGTGCGCGCGGCACATAGACGCCAGCAAGAGCGAGAGAGATCGAACGAGACGGAGAGGGAGAGACTGATCACGCGGTGGGATTACCTGTGCACCGCGAGCCATTAGCCAGGCGTGTATGCAGTGTACTCGAGCGGACTTGTAGTCGCTTCTGGGTGGGAGGAAACGCGATTGTGTGTGCACGCGGGCCGGATAAACGCAGAAACACACCGGTTAGGACGGTCCGATGCCGAAAGGCTCTCCCTTAGATTCCGTCGGGCCAAACAGCCTGCGGGAGTAACAACACCGGAGGCCCAGAAGACGACGAACGAAGCTGCTTGGTACGGGTAACGGCAGGAGCAGCGTCGGCGTTGCTGCCTCTATACGTTTATGCACGTACGCATAAGCCATATTAAGCGTAAATGAAGCGGCCGCGTATACCAGTCGCATTTAAGCGGCTTGCAAGCCTAATGGAGGTTGCCGCTGCCGATGTTGGCCGAGCAATTAAGCCAGTCACCGGTCGAACAGAGAATAAATAACGGATATACAGGTGGTTGCGTCGAGGAGACGCGAGGCGGTTGTTGTTTGTCCGTTCAGCCGTTTCGTTCGCCGCTCTAGGATCGGGGTGTACGCTTATCGCAGGGATCGACCGTCAATTTTCATACGTATTATGCATATTTATGCGAAACAATGCCAGATCGTTGGAAGAAATTTTTTTTTTTTTTTTGGGAGGTTATTTGGTAATAGAGGTTTCCAGCGTGGGTGAGTAGGTTGAAATGGGTTTCTAGAGTCTGATGGAGACGATAAAAATTCCGGGGCATAATTTAACCCCTTCGCTGTGGCAGATT
>NW_017100307.1:1091430-1097457 GCF_001263275.1 Habropoda laboriosa | reverse complement strand
GGCTGATTTTAGGAAGTGACGCACGTGGCGGACGGTAGATGTTCGATCGTGGCCGCAAAATTTTTCGTTTTGGTCGTACCGTTTTAAAATTTGGTTTGTTCAATTGAAATGGGAGTTCGCGGAGGATGAAATTGAAGGTAAAACAGCGAGGGTAAATAAACTGGGACAAACTTGGGATTCTTGCGACAAACACGTGGAATTTCAAATATTTCGAAATACTCTGGAAAATGGAAATTTTGTAGAAACAATATCTTGGTTAAGGAGGCTAGTACAGGTATCAACAGAAATGAAAGGTAAATTAGTTAAAAAAGTTAATAGCGTGGGTTTTTAATTTTCACTTGTGACTGAGGTTCGGAATGTGTATTTAAAGTAATAATAATAATTTATTTCAACTATAGATCACGCTGCTTCCACGCTGCACTTTCCCCACAATAGTGATAACAGTTAAAAATTCAAATTTCAGGCTGAAATATAAGTAAAAATACCAGGAAATTTGCAAAGCATCTATACCAGTGTGCTGCGAGAAACGAAAGGATTAACGCTAGGTTTAATATCGAACAGGATCGAAATTCCCGCAAGCCTCGCCTACATTCATCCATTTCGCGCGGCGGCGTTAACAAAATCACTTTGCCCGTACAAGAAGCGATTACTCCGTGTTAATCCAGCCGCGTGTATGTTCGCGCGAAGCCAGGGATAAGGGAAATTGAGGCGGATTTTCGTGAGCGATTTAACGTCTCATCGGTGCAAACAGCTTGCAGGTAGTAGAATCGGTGTGTTAACGGGCGGTAGGGTCAATTGCTGGACCTTCCACGAGTTTACGACACCTCAAGGCACACCGCTCGTTTCATAATCGATGCCGCCGTGGCTCGAATACGCCAACCCACACTTTCGTTCACCGGCACAACCGTGCCACGTTGACAATTTCCGGTCTGATCCGCGTCGCTCGCTTTTACGACGGCGAAAGTGCACTCTCCTTTACGACTATCCACCGCCAATTTCCAGGCCTGCTCCTGACAACTTCTAACTGGGAACGCCGATTGTACACTCTCGTTCATAAGTATTAGGACATTTGCGAAGCGAACCTGAACGGTTGTTACGAGATTCTTGAGATCGTGGGAACAATTATTCCCTCTGAAAGCTCGTCGTGTGACGAGTGAAACGTTTGATCGAAACGTATGCAAATTAGTGTTGGAAAAGTTTGCGGAAGAAATGCTTTTTACACTTCTGAAGACACTGTTTGTAGACACTTTTTAAGTACCGAAGGGTGTTTATATTTTTGAAGAATTTTTTTAATTTGTGCTCGATGTTTGAAATTATTCAAGTTTCCCTTATCCCCCAAATTTGGTCTCATTTCTTATAATAACTTTATTTTGAAATTCGACGGCGTTAGACGAATCACTATATTATACAGACAAATCACTATATTTTTAAATTGAATAACACACAGGGTGTGTAAAAAATCATAGTGTAATACAAGCGAGGAGAATGAGATTCCTCGTGCCAAGAAAAATTTTCATATGCACCAATAAATTAGCACAGAACACTCAAAGGGTTAAATACAGAAAACTGATAATTAAAAAAGCACACTACAAACGCAAAAATTGGTACGGTACGTTAATTTCCCCCGCGGGGTAGCGACAAATCGTCATTCGTCATCGGGAACAGCCTCTGTATCTCCCCATCCCTCGCTAATCCACCACCGCGCCACGCGTCGGTAACAACAATCCATCGCCAACTTCCCATCAATCGAACTCCTTCAATTTCCAGTTCCGTTTCGAGGCGGCGATTGAAAAAAAACGCGACACGCGAGTTACTCTAAGAGCACAGAGAAAAAGCACGAGATGACTCCGGGAGGAGGTTCCGAGGGGACGAGCAGCAGCGAGCATATGAAACGGGGGATGAGGGAGAGAAGCGTGGGCCTGAGGCCGGCATTAATGACGGTAGGTTGCGGCACTCGTTCGCCTCGTTACCGTCGCCCTGGGGCACCTCGACTGTGTATCCCTCGTCTCGCTCACTTCTACCATCCTATTTCCACCTTCGTCTCCATCGACTCGTTCGACGTAATGCGGCCAGGATATTATTTGTTTCCACTTGTTTGTGCGCGCACCAGAAGCTCACGACAAACAAACAATCTGCCTTTCCACCGTGCAGCGTTTTCGACCGACTGGCTGCTCTATGCATCCCTCTCTCTCTCTCTCTATTTCACTCGTTTCTACCTTGTGGTCTTTCTTCCGTGGGCTCGCGGATGAGACGTCCTTTGTATCGTAAATAGATCACGGAGAAAAAGAGAGAGGGTGGAGGAGGTGGAGGACGACACACACGACGACTGGATGTGTACCCGGCAATGAGGCATTCGCGAGTCGAGCCAGCCAGCCAGCCAGAGAGAGCACCCTTTTGTGTCAATGCTACGATAATTATTTCTGTAGACCGGCCCGTAATGGCTCATTCAGACGGTGTCGCCAGCTTTTTTCAATGGTAAATCGCGCCATTAAGCGGCCATAATGAACGCCATCGCCAGCAGCGCGCCGCCGATCATATTTGTCTCTCCTCTTGCGAGCGAACGGGCACCACGGTCACCTATCCACCTTCCTTCTTTTTTTTTTCTATCATTCTCTTTCTTCCGCCCCGCGAATGGTAATGGAAGCGAGGGGCTATCGACCCCTTTCTCCTGCCGCGGTAGATGAAGGTTCGAGGTTGGAGAAAAGTCTTTCGAGGAGGATTCGCTTCGCGGAGATTTTGTGTTTGGGGAGAATCCAAGTCGGGAATTGTCGAATTTGGAAATTTTGGGAAGTCGAGTTTGAAAATTTCGGGAAATTTTCGAGGGGACTCTGATGATCTCTTTGAGGCGTAAGAAAGAAAGAGTGAAATCGTTGCAAACGTCAAGTTTAACGCTTTGAGGTTGGAGAAGGATCCTCTGAGGAGCTTCGACTTCACGGGAACTTTATGCTTAGGGAGAGCCAAAGCCGAGAATTGCCGAATTTGGAAATTTTCGAAGGACTGGTGATTCCTATCAAACGTAATTGCAAACGTCGAATTTAACGCTTTGAGGTTGGAGAAAAGTTCTTTGAGGAGCTCTGACTTCGCGGAGATTTTGTGTTCGTGGAGAACCAAAGTTGAGGACTGTCAAGTTTGAAAAGTTTTAACGATCTCTGGTGATTTCTATCAAGCGTAAGAAAAAAACAGTGCAATCATTGCAAACGTCGAGTTTAACGCTTCGAGAATAAAGGAAAGTCCTTCGAAGATCTCCAACTTCGCGGAGAATCAAAGTTGATGATCGTTAAGTTTAAATAATTACAAAAGTCGAAACTGAAAATTCTGTAAAACTTGATTTCGATCAACCGTAAGAAAAAAGAGTGCAACCATTCCAAACGTACAATTTTTCCTCTTGAAACTGAAGAATGGTCCTCTAAGAACCATCAACGTCTCAAAGAACGAAAGTCAACGATTAACTCCGCAAATAACCGGGACAAATTTTCAGAAGACTCCAGTAATTCTGCTCAAGCGCAAGAAAAAAGAGTGTAATTATTGCACACTTCAAGATTAACAAAGTAGCAATTCGAAACATCCACCATACGCAGTGTCGTGCGAACAGGCGATAACCGTGCACTTTCGTTCCTCAGAAAATTAACCGATGCACGTTACCCACTTCCGCTTCACTACAATTCCTCGAATCCGCTCCAAGTGTGATACAACAGATTTTACGACCTGACGCTACAGCTACACACAAAATTACTAAAAAACAAAAATCAAAAACCAACAAAACTCGTCTACTCACTCCAGATCAATACGACGAGACTACATATTAACGACACAATCGGGAAACAATTAAAAAACAGCGGAACCGCTCCCAGTTTCACCAGTCACGGAACAAAACCACGAGAATTCTTCGGAATTACCCCGGATAACGAAAGATATTCAACGACACACTGGTTTCACCGTGTATCTCTCATCCTGCGGATCCCCTGTTAATTAGCTCGTTTCGTTTAGCGTAGCACGGTACCATCGGCATCATCGACACGGAACACGGGGCTCGATCTCTCTTTTTCGACTGGTAAACCAAACGAGACGGAATTACGAAGCAAAGAGGAAGGATAAAGAGAGAGAGAGAGGGAAAAGCTGTAGGAGCTTGGCTACTACACACGTACAGACACCGGTAGGTACCGGGTAACGCTTAAAATTCCACCTACTCGTTACTCACGGTTGCTAATTAGAAATCGTGGCAAGCATCACGGTTTATTGTTACAATTGGACGAGGAAAAGATAGGCGATAGAGTCGGTTGCCGTTGTGTTCGCTGTCAGAAGGTAAGGAGAAATCAAGCCGCAGGATCTGAGCGTAAAACGTACGGTTATTAGAAGAGTATGGCCCGGGAGACTTCAATTTCCATGGTATACCTTCTTGTCACGCGTACCGGTACACGTACAACCTAGCGATTTCTTTTTTTTTTCTCTTTTTTTCTCGCAACCGATTACGATCTCTCGATCCTAAAATCTAATTAGCGGCGGTTGCGCTCTGAGGTAAACGGCTAAAAGCTTGTGCTTGTGGCGAGAGAGAGAAAGAGAGAGAGATGGAAAAGAAACAGAGAGAAACGGTGGAGAGGATAGTAGGGGAAATAAATTTCCATCTCGTTTCGACTGGCCGTATTAATTTATGAAATGGGTGAATCTCGAGAGTCAGCTTCGTGGAACGCGAAGCTAGCCTTTCACGTCCGGACGTTTTACAAGTTAATTTTATCGTACAGGTTTGACGACTAAGTCTCCAGCTCTGTGTAAACTCAAAGGAAACTGCGCGCCGGATGGAAAAAGTGACTTTAATATCGTTCAGAGTGATCTTGAGAAATTGCACCGCCTGTCTGAGTTTACCACCTTGTCGCATCGCGTTTTAATATCTTCTGCATGGCTTGCCATGTTTCTATTCCCTCCTCGCTACGGTTCCAACTGATCGGAGATGTAATTGAGAATGAGCAAATCGAACGATGCATGCAGATTTGCCGTGTATCCGAGCTGTTTGCTCTTGTTTCGAAGATCTTTAGCTGTCGCGAGTTAGAGGAGCTGAGGAAACTGAGATCAGATGTGTAAAATGGTGCAAGAAAAATTGGAATAGTAGGGGAAACACGAACGTGGGGTAATTACGAATTCACATATAGACTACCGGCCGAGAGTTTGGAATCATCTGCCAATTTATATCAATATTGAATCTGCCACTAATTCTTTATCGATTTGAAATTGATGTTGTGGAGATCAATAGCACTTTATCTCATTTCGATTGATTTGAATAATAGAAAATTCCTTGGAAAATTATTATAAATACTAACACTTTCGGGGAATTTTTGTGCAACTTACAATGCACAGTGATTCCAAACATTTTATAATAAAAAAGCTATTTAAAGGGATGAAGCTATTATTTCAATACGCGATGCAACGACTCTAGTATTTACTAAAATTCAAAAATTCTCGTATAAATACCGAAAATAGATTATTAGTTACGGTAAACTAGTGAGACGGTTTAATCAAGGGTGGGCATAGTACACTCGTTCCAAACAAGCTCACAATATACAATAATAAATCAACTAACTACTTAACATGCAATTCATGCAAATTCCTTGGATGGTAAATTATTGGTAAACACAATAACAAGTCATAAAATAAATTCAATATCAGAGAAAATATATGAAAAATACTGAAAGAAAAATTTGAAATTAATTTCAATTGCTCAAAGTCATTTCAATATCCTATTCGACAAGTCTGAAGAACAACGATGACTAAAATTCAAATGTTTATTTCCCTAAACCTTCAAAATAATTTCGAAATATTTTATTCGAAGCGGAGTATTCCAAGTCAGTATCGACAATTGAAGAAATTATTTGATTGTATTTAAAAGAACCGAAAGCAGAATATTTAAAGTCTGATATTAAATGTCTAGCAAGTACCAGTAATTGGTAAAATGATTTATATTTGTTTTAAAAGGAAAATTTCTAATAGGTATTAGTTAAAATGAATTGTTATTCAGTCTATTGTATTGAAATTCAA
>NW_017100307.1:1089141-1090937 GCF_001263275.1 Habropoda laboriosa | reverse complement strand
AATTGAAAGAATCAAAAGAAAAATCGCGAATTCGTATCTTTTTCGATTCTAGAATATAAGAAAATTTGAATAAAATACGCGACGAGAATTGGGGAGAAGCATAAGTTAAACGCGTAAAAATATTCAATAATAAACGAACTAGGGATGAAGCTATTATTTCAATACGCGATGCACTGACTCTAGTATTTACTAAAATTCAAAAATTCTCGTATAAATTCCGAAAATAGATTATTAATTACGGTAAACTACTGAGACGGTTTAATTTAGGGTGGGCATAGTGCACTCGTTCCAAATCAGCTCACAATATACAATAATAAATCAACTAACTACTTAACATGCAATTCATGCAAATTCCTTGGATGGTAAATTATTAGTAAACAAAATTCAATATCAGAGAAAATATATGAAAAATTTCAAATTAATTCCAACTGCTGGGGGAAAAGTACATATTGATTGTTATGCTGTAACGAAAAAGCAACCTCTCAAAGTGATTTCAATATCCTATTCGACAAGTCTGAAGAACAACGATGACTAAAATTCAAATGTTTATTTCCCTAAACCTTCAAAATAATTTCGAAATATTTTATTCGAAGCGGAGTATTCCAAGTCAGTATCGATAATTGAAGAAATTATTTGATTGTATTTAAAGGAACCGATTAAATGTCTAGCAAGTACCAGTAATTGTTAAAATGATTTATATTTGTTTTAAAAGGAAAATTTCTAATAGGTATTAGTTAAAATGAATTGTTATTCAGTCTATTGTATTGAAATTCTAATTGATTCTAATGTATACAAGTGTTACAAGAAGGCTGAGTGTGTACAGGGTGGACATAGGCTAGCTAGTAGCCCCCGACCACTCTATTCACGTCTCAGAACCTTCAGGTCAAAATACGCCGCGAAGTGTCTAGGGCCCAGTATAAAGGGTGAATAAGTTGGCGGGACATCGGCAGGTCCTTATATACCTGCGGTACCCTCTCCCCAAAGTCATTAGCAAAATCGTCGGTTAGGTCAGGCGGGAAATTTTAGCGGGAGACTTACTTTACGCGGGAATCCATTATTTTTCGCGGGAGATCCACTACTTTCCGCGGGAATCGATTATTTTTCGCGGGAGATCCATCACTTTTTACGGGAATCGATTATTTTTCACGGGAAACTTCCATAATTCCCTAAGGTCAGCCGTGACTAAGGTCAGCCTAACCTTTTTGCGTGAAATTTCCATTATTTTATTAGAATATTACAATACCGTATAATTTATTAATTTTCACAATTTTTATTATAAATTTATAGTTCCAAGAATTTATTGTAACACTGCAAATAATAATTTATACGTTTCTACAACTTTGTTCAATAGAAAACTACGTTTCCATGTTCTCATTACTTACTCCTGATTAAATTAATTTCGTAAGGATTAAAAATTAGACTGACCCATGGTCATCGATTGAAAGTAACCTTAGCGAAGGTATTTATTATGTTAAATAATGTTTTATACGCGTCAGAAGTTTGTTTAACATTTATTTGTTATAATACCATGAAATAATTTCTGTCTAAAATTTTCTCTAATTTATGTCTTCGAATTTAGTATGATTGTTTACTTCTTTCTTACTCGAATTCCGCATTGAAGGAGTTACAGTTTCCCCGAATTTTTGAAATTATATAGTGTCTTCTTAAAATTCATAAATAATCGTACATTTTTCATCCTACTTACTCAATTTTTTCGAATTTAGTACTATCATTTCCTTCTTTCTTTCTCTACTCAGCTGACCTGAATGTTTGAAATTGTATCGTGTCTCTTTAAA
>NW_017100307.1:1084883-1087894 GCF_001263275.1 Habropoda laboriosa | reverse complement strand
TACTGTACTTGATATCAGGATTTTTGGAATTTAGAAATCTCAGAAATTCTTTGGTACTCAGGAAGGGTTAGTTCTTTCGTTATTATAATAAATGCTACAGAACTCAAGTACTTGAAATTGAAGTATTCGGAATTTATGTATTCCAGGACACAGGAACTTCAAAATTTAGATATCAAGGAACGCTTGTACTTAGAGATTTTCGATTCCCCTGAAATTTTTCAACGAAGTATTCGGACAATTGAAGCAACGTTAATTTCAACCAGTTTTGGAACTCAGGTATCCGAAAATTTGGATAATAATCCACCCATAAATCGTGTCATGTTCCATGATATACTGGAGCAAATACCAGAGGAATATCGTTGATATAGTTACGTGAGCCAATGCGCGAAGAACTGGTTTATTTGTTTTTGCATTGCACGTAACGTGGAATCATCCATAACGTGAGCGAAACATACAGGTCAATGTGTCGGTTAATGATACCTCACCGCGCTGCCTATTAGAAACGTAATTTCACCTAGATAACGCGCATCGCCGACCGCGAATCGAAACAAAATTTCACTTTCGAATCGGGATCGAAGCGCATCTTTGTCGGACGACTGGCCGCGATCGCGACACGCAGTTTCACGTGGTGTCGGGATTCACGCCTCGGTATTTACACGTTGCTAAATGGTAAGTACGCGATAATATGTTGCATCAACGAAACGAAGCCATTGAACTTACGTTAGAAACCGTGAGTTTTTCTTCTTTTTTCTTTCTCGCCGAGAACAACAACCACACTTAAGTCATATCGCGGGAAGTTAGTATTTAATTTATTACTTATTCTTCTTAACGCTCCGTCGGTAGAGAAGAGTACGAAAAAAATAAGGAAGCGTATCGTAATAAAGTGCATTGAAAAATAAACGAGAATGAAAAGTATAAATATTTTCGATAAATATTTGAAAGGTAGTAAATCGTATCAATTTACTTGGACAATATGAAATTTATTACAAATTTTTTAAGGTAAATATTTCTCTTTATTACAAAGACCAATTTTTAAATTCTGGAGAAATTAAGATGTATTTGTAAAGTGGATAAATAAATGACACTGTGTGTTCCTTCTGCTTCCTTTGACTCACGTGCGGTCTATATACCTGACGTGCAACCCAATTTCGTTGTTCATACGGCGAATTTCTAGATCAGAGCCATTTAATCGATAGACGTTCCGTGACATCCAGTTGAACAGCCAATTAAACACCAAGATTTCACCTACGTACGAGTGGACGCTCATCACTGATTACAGAGTTGGGTTTCACTTTCGAATCGGAATCGTCTCGAATGCATCGCTGGTCTAGACGACGCGACGACAGCTCTCTACCCGTATCCGCCATTGTACCGGAAAGAGTTCATAACTCTTTTCTTATCTCCACATATCCAAAAGCGCAAAGTTTGGAATCACTGCGCATTGCAAGTTACACAAAAATTTACAGAAAAAAGTCATCCACTTTAAGAATTTTTTAGCGAATTTTGTATCGTTCAAGTCAATCGATATGAGATAAATTGCTATTTATCTCCACAGTATCAATATCAAGTCTATGAAAAATTAGTAGCAGAGTCGGTACTGATGAAAACTGGGAGGTGATTCCAAACTTTTGGCCGGTAGTGTGTTTTACGAAAAAGGAAGGAGAAGGCGCGTGAAAGAATTGACAGAAATTCCAGCAGTTCGAAATTCAACGTATTAAAAATTTGCCATAAACATACGTTACGAAAAGGAAGGAGAAAACAGTATAAGAAACTTCGCAGAAATTCCAAAAATTTTGTTACCAAAAGAAAAGAGAAAGGATCGCAGGAAAGTTTACAAAAATCTCGGAAGTTCGTGATTCTCTATTTGACCCAAAAATTTGGACAATTGGTAACAACCATAAATTGCGAACACGAGTGAAAATTCGCAGCAATTCCGGAAGTTCGTAACTCTCTTTTACCTGGACGACTCGAAAATTGGCCGCAAAGAGACATTTACCGAGGAAAAAAGGAAACCGATTACGAGGAAATTCGTTGAAATTCCCGGAAGATTTCCGGAATAGCGTTCGCGACAGAATTACCCGCGGTTATATAAGCGAACCCCGCGGATTTATAATCCGCAGAAACATGAGAAAAAGTTCATGCCCGCTTGCGTACGAACAACGCTGCGTTATGCATTATTAATGAGCCCCTTTCAGGGAAAGCGACCTTTTTTCTCCCTCGAAGGCAATTTTTTCGTTTTGTTTATTCTAAACAATGCTCGACGGAAGAGTTTATATATAGAGGCCGATTGTTCGATTGTACCGAGAGGATCGATCGTAATTAACAAGGAAAATCATTTTCTATTTTCCTCGTATTCTACGTTTAATCGTTGATTTCAATTTTAAATCATGCTATGCACTTTTTAAATCGATAAGGTTCTTCTTTCGTTGTGTTTTAAACATTACTATAAACGCATAGAGACAGGACAGGAAACCTGGTCCTGGAGTCTTCGTTCACTCCGTACTGACTTTTGCAAGAAGAAGGAGTGTCGTCTATAATCCGCGAAGGAAACGTCTGCTCGGTGTATGATAGAGTAGTCTTAGTCGGCTTTCTGCAAGAACTGACTTTTCTATTATTTTTTTTTTTTTATTTATTAAAATTTGTGCGATGAGGTAGGGTGAGTGCCACCTGGAGTATTTCCTCCTTATGCACTAAAAAAGAATGAAGACTTTAGTTACATTGTACAATAAAATATGGCGTACAAACCATGCAGCAGGGTACACTATCTGTCGACCTTGTGCAGGTACGTCGGTTTTATACTAGTTTTGGCACCTTGCTTCCGACCAATCAATGGTCAGGAAAAGGGCCTGGAGTCGAGCGTCGCTTCGTGGGTTTTGTCCCGACTTTGCTCCCTTCCTACCCGTGGCGGTTGCTTGCCGTTTTGGTTTATAATTATAAAGGTGTTTGGTTATGATAATAATAATATCTAATAATAATGTTAATAATAATATTATAATAGTATCTAATTACAG
>NW_017100307.1:1001791-1084743 GCF_001263275.1 Habropoda laboriosa | reverse complement strand
CTTAAACGTGAAAAATTATTATTTAAGTAATAGCAATTAATAATAAAAAAATATTACAATATTAAAAATATCAATTTTTACGCAAAAGTATCAATTTTCCTGCGAGCGATTTAATACGTGTTAATATTCCGCGGAAGTCAGACGAATTTCTCACGGAAGTCGTTCATAGAACTGACGAATCCGACAATCTCTTAATTGGCTCGATCGTCACGTCTCGTCGTCGTCGTCGCCTTGCTGAAAAGTTAGTTTCACTCTCGAGCAAAGAACAGCCTCTCCTCTAGGCGCATCTTCAGCCCTCTCTCTCTCTCTCTTTACTCGTTCGTTCTAGCGGAAGCGTGCTCGTTTACAACTCGAAACGTTATTCGCGGTTCTCTCTTCTTTCGGTTCCGCACGACCGTGACTTTCCCGTCATGGAAATCGCCGACGAGTAGGAACAGGAAAGTGGAGGACGAGTCTCACGGGAAAAGGGTGAACGTCTGAACCTGATGACCTCGGAGGATACACCGAGACACGTTTCCATTTTATTCGTCTGTTCCCGTTTTCAGCGGCGCCGCTCTCCGAAGTTCGCAAATTTCACCGCAACCGTGTACCGTAGAAATACTCGCGAAAAAAAGAAAATGTTTCGAAACCAACCAGTAGGTGTATGTACTTTGCAAAAAGTAACTATCTTCAGTAGGAACAGAGTTGGTCTGTATTGTGCACCAATTCACATACGTTCCATCCAAACACAATTTAATTGTAAATGCATTGGCAATTAATTAACGAATAATCTACGAATTTAGTATTGTTTCGGGTTATGGGAATACAGGTGCATGATTTTTGTGCGCGTTAGCTCGTTCACTGTCAATTTCGGTGAAGTAACATGTATGCAGCGATGTGAAGAAATTTTGGGCAGAAAAATCAACGCGTTGCTAACACCAACAACGGTAATATTCTTTTTTTATTTTATTTTATCAGCAATCGGAATACACTTCTATGAGCTAATTTGCTGACTTGGGTACTGTTTTCAAAACTTCTTAAAACGTGATGAGAACTCGTCCATTGGCGAGTCCTCCTTAATCAATTAGGTCTGCTGGCAACAGTGATATTGCGCGATAATTCGCGGTACAACTTTTGAATGAAATTTGAAAAATGTACGATAATTCTCGAACGAAACGAAATGTAAATTAGAAAGCAAGCGTTCTTCGAAGATAACAACGAAATTTTCGCCAATTCTATCCGAGAAGTACTGCGCCAGTGCGCGATTCTTCCACGGTGCAATCTTCGCAACGTCAAATGTCAGGGGCCATCGTAGAAATTCACCGATCAGCGGGAAAATTGATGTCTTTCGCTGATTAACGATCCACGTTGAATCATTCTACACGACAGTTTCGGCTTCCTCCTGATTTACAACGCCGCTATCTAGAAGAAACTCGTGTTACACGTCGAAACACTGTACATACAGCAGTCCTCTGAATACGGTAAATCGAACCGTGAACTTTACCTTGAAACGGTGGAGTGAAACCCATGTTACCTAACCGTAATAACGTTCCTCATTCTCCTCTTTCGCGAAAATCTGATGAATATATTAAGACAGACTTACCAAGGTCCAAGTGTAATTTATGTTAATTAAATTGGCGTTCGTTCGAACTTTCTGTTCGAATTAAATCTACGACGAAGCTTTAAACGATCCACTTAAAGCCAAATTGACTAATTTGAAACAAAAATTTGTTCAATTTGTTCAATTTATGTAAAGTTAAGCACGAAGCGAGTGCTTCGATACCGAAATTAGAAGAATGTGGAAAAGTGGAGTTAGTCGTTTTGACCTCAGAGTGGCTCAAATACGAATTTCAAATTTTCATTATATACGCGTGAAGTAGGGTAATTCCGGTAGAGATGGACCAGCGGTCCGCCATATGTGGAACGCGTCAGCATTCTTTTGTTTTACATTCGTTTTACTCTCAGTGTTTTTTGTTCCATAACTGGCGGATAATGTAGGAAATACTTGCCTGGTCCGTCTCTCCTGGAATTACCCTATTTATTTTCATTATTATTACTGTTACCATCAGGAGCGAGTTATTTTAATCCAAATCGCGAAGGTTAACGACTGGAGAAAATTCATCGGGGCTTATTCAAGCGTGGCTGAGTAACAGACTATGGTTTTAATAGGTACTTCCTGCTAGCTGGGAACATTCCAGGTGTTCGTGAAGTTGTTACAATGTGTGAAAGTTGATCCCCATGCGATTAGCGCATTCTGGCACTCTTCACAATCGCTCCTCTGACAATTACGTTTCACGCCTGTCCGCGCGTGCGGTCTTTGTTCGCATTTTTCTTCCACGTTGCTCGAGAATCTCGACGTGTGAAGGAAAATCCGTGGGTTTCTGGTTTACGAAAATGTCGGTGGAGCACGGTAGAGAGCGGAGCATCCGGTTTCTCGTGCACACACACGTTCACAGATAATTGTATCTCAATTGGATTTACGCAACCGGGTGGTCAGGAAATCGGAAAGGATCTATACACGCGCAATACAGCGGGAACTCGAGGAGAGCCCGTGCAATTCACTTTCATATGAGGATGTGTCAATAGTTAACGCTTTCTAATGAACGGAATCGAGTGCTGGGTGTCGGGTGTGCTTTAGCGTTTACTGTTAGGTTAAGTTAGGTTAGCGTGTATAGCGTCTTCGGTACCTAACCAATTTTTGGAGAGTTTAGGTACGAAAGTAGATTGATACTTTGAGGTTCAAGAATTCAGGTACTTGGGAATCTGAGAATTCAGGTATGGGAGGATTTAAAAGAATGATAATTCGGATACTAAGGCATTTTAAACAATTTCAAAATTCAAGCATTCGAGAATTCAGGTACTCGAGAATTTAGGACTTTTTTTTTAAATTTTGTTAATCGAGAGAATCGGGTACTTGGAGGTGTGCAAATTTAGGTACTTGAAAATTCAGCACCTCGAAAATTTAGGTACTTCTTTCATCCACCGTACATGAATTTAGAGCTGACAAAATTCAGGTACTAAGAAACTTCAACGTTTCAGAAATCAGCTACGCAAGAATTCTATACAAATCACCTTTCTCTGACAATCAAAATTCAGGTACCACAGAACTCTTCGTAAAAATACGAAAAATCCTTCTTAATTAAATCGTTTTGCAATTTAACCTTTTTACCAAACAATTAAACATACAAATCAGAAGTCACGACACTGTGCACTTTAAACGCCTCCATTGTAGTCCTCCACCTTTCATAATCCTTTCAGGTGCACATTCTACACCGTGCAAATACAGCAATCTCGTCTAACACCGAAACGAACACCCGACCACGAAACGATGGAGCACCTTTCACTGAGTTACCCACTTATTAATAAGGGCGATCCATCCGTCGTGGTTTCAGAAGGCGTTACGATTCGTAATCGAATGACGAGATAGACCGTGGCGCAGAGCAAGCCTGTTACATCAATTGCCCGCTTGTATTCGTTACTTTCACTGAACTTCCGACAACGGATGTTCGTTCTACACGCGCACCAAAACCGTACAACGAACATTAGCACGTTCGACTCGTTAATTAAACGTCAAGCAACAATACGGTTGAGTAACACGTGTTAAACGTTCGTCGAGGAAGAAAGAAGACTTTGAAAAGATTCAGCATACTTTTAGCTGGCTTCGCCGAAAAGAGAGACTTTTATAAGAAAAAGGAGAAACGGAGTGGATTTATTATTTATTAAAATCATCTTCAACCCTTTCACTGCTATTGGCGCTTCGAAAATTTTCTCGCACTCTGCTGTTTAAGACTTTTTGGTACGCTTTTCGCTTTAAATTCTGCTTAAAATTCAACCCTTCGAGTACTCTCGCTTTAATTTAATAACAGAAATTTCCAAACGAAAGACTTTGAGGTTAAGCGATTTATTCCGAATTTCTCTACTTTTTCAAAATTGCACCGAGCGCAATATCGCAAAATTCTCGAATTCGTCGCGATTTCTTCGTAAATCAATCCTTCGAGATGAGAGAAATTTTTCAAGAAACGATTCCATCGACAAAAACTCCTCTAATCCGTTTTAATTGACAACGAACGACGAGTAGCGGCGATTAGGTAACGCAACAACGTTTTTTTATATGGACACGCGAGAACAGAACGTGCGTGAACGCGCGTACACGTTCGCGCGTCTAAAATCAGTCGGTACTAGAGCTGTTACTTAAGAGATACCCGGGTACCCGGGTTGCTCGTGAAATACTCGGGTAATCAGAGAGTACCCGGTTAAACGGAAATTATCCGGGTATCTCATGAGATGAGATAGCTGATGTTTTACTCGAGTACTCTACTCATATTACCTGCATATCTACAATATAATTGATGCTTTTGCAACAAATAAGAATATAACGAAGTAATTAATTGTTGTACGTCACCTTCCTAGACGCCCTACAATTGTTTGCTTTCATTTCTTGCAATAGTAATTGCCGACAACGCCAGCGGTTCATATTCGAGTACTCGTGAGATACCCGGGTCGATCGGGTTATTTTCATCTACCCTGGTATCTCATGGGTACTCGAATATCGGGTTAAAAGTAATAGACCTAATACTAATCCTTCTAACTTCGAAAAGAAACTCAAGTCGTTTGGTCCAATTTCTAAAAAGTTATACTGTTGTAAAGAGTGTTCGAATTTTTTTGTAACTGACTGTATGTGTATATTAATCTGTCTCAGTATGTTGATCATTTTTCCTCTTTCTACTACACACACACACACACACACTCAGTCCTCCTAATAATCCAACACAACCTAATTGCACCGTGAAGATTAATGTTATCGTCGAAAACACTTTACTTAGCCCCTTGACCTATGATTTCTTTTCCGACTATGCATCTAAGCGTCAGCCATTTAATGTTTTAGTTCTGTATCAAGTAACGAAAGTTAATCTGTTACAGGTTAATTACATTTAGAAATCGTTCATTTTAGAAATTAAAACGAAAGTTAGGATTACAATGAATTTTTTGAGCTAATGTAACTATTTTTGTCATATTTCGAGCAGAATCTCTGCCGCGAGTCTGACACGTTGTTGTAGATTATAGGGTTAACTGTTGGAAGAACTTAAAACTCGGGGAATCCCGAAGAACTCTGTCGGTAAGTTAGAACACGTGTTTCCAACGAACCAATCTATCAAATTAAATGTTTCTAACGAGTGTAGTATCTATGTTTCTTATTTTATCTTGACAACCTGTTACTTCTTTTTTCCTCAATTTTCAAATCGATACAGATTTGTTCCTCGTAAGAAAACTCGCGTGTCTCGTTTCTTTTTGTTCCACGGTTGGTTAGTAGAAAGCAAAACGTCGCGGAACTGGAGGAAGAGAAGCACAAGGCCTCGGTGAAGATACGTATCGCGTGCGTAGAATAGGAAGGATCAAACTTTCCTCTGTACTACCAGCGTTCCCTCGATTATTGCCGACTATTCGAGATAGGGGCACGACAGGTAAGAAGAAATCGCTGCCGGTGAAATTCGTGTAAAGATTCAAACTGATGACTTCAGCGAGACGGGCAAAAAAAGGACGACTGCGGGAGAATTGATGGACAGGAAGTGTGGAATGACGTTTCGCGGAGATGAGTCCATTGACGTAAAATATTGGCTGGTATTATGCGGAATCATTTTTCAGATATTTGAATTGGAAAAGTTTCAAGCCAGTTCCTTTGAAAGTGGTAAATGCAACGATTCAGCGTGGCGATTTTCGAGGAGCTGTACTCAAAATAGTTTCATTTAAAAAATTGTTGAAAATTGAAATTTATTAATTGCGAAATTACTTTTTGCAAATTATATTTTGCAAGTGTTTTCATGCAATCGAGTAGGTGTATCGATTGCTCCAATTTCGTCAATTATGTTGTCTTTTAACTTATATCGCGATTCTCAGTCTCAGTTTTAGTCTTCACTTGGAAAGTTTTATTTTCAAACAATTAATAAATTGTACTGTACAACTGAATAGATAAGAAAGATATTAAAATTATTGGCACAATTTTAGAATAACTTTGTAATGGAAAATTTTCCTTGTCAATCCTTATTTCCGTTTTCTCAAATTCCTACAAAATAAGGTCCAGTGCAATCTTCCCCTCTTCTCACCCGTTCGATTATCTTTTCTGAATAAGAACATTTTAAATAGTTCTGTTTAACCCGAGTGTTCCACAACAATTCCATCGCCGCGCCTTTCTACACAGTTCCAAGGAATTATTCGACTCTTCCCCGAAGAAGAGAACAAGAGGAAGACCTAGTTCTACTTCCGACAGAAGACTAGAGCACAGTTTCCAAGAAGCACCTTGCGATTGTTTGTTTTTCACGAGCCTTTTTTACCCAATCGCGTAACCGAAATATCGAGGAAGGGGGCATTTCCAAGGATCGCGGGCTACCTTTCGAGGGACGTTGTAGAAAGTGGACCGTAGGTATAACTCGCCCATGAGTCGACCATTCCGAGTGCAAATACGAAATTTCTAAAATACATCGATCCTCTCTGTTTGCCGTCGCGCCTTTGAAATATTTCAAACGTCGTTCCTCCGGTTCTGCCCACGCGGTCGTGAACTGTGCACGACACGTGAAATTGCTATGAAACCGATAGAAATTTCTTGTACCGAGGTAGAACGATTCTTCGTCGAATTTTTACTATACCGATCGAAAGTATCCGACTCTCTCGCGAAGCGAGACAGAAAAATATGGAGGATGATGTTGAACGTGGTGAATTCTTTGGACAAGTGATAAAATTGTTAGAAATTTATATTGCGGCAATTTTTTTGAATATTCAGAATATTCGGTGGAAACGCGCCATTTCTGCGGATAAATCGAAATTAATTATCATTTAAAATTATTTTAATTTTAATACAGTTTTAATTATCATCAAATATCAAAAGTTTCTAGAACCCTTACATTTGGTATAGAATTTTTAAAAATTCATGGAAACCCTCTAATTATTTACCGAACCAACTGACCTCCATTACAGAAACCAACAATTATCCATTCCACGTTGTCTCGTAATTCACATCTATACTAAACGAACGAAAACTCTCAGAGTATCTACTTAAACGAATAACTCCATGTGAACATTGAAAAATCCTCGAAGAATAGCAATTACCTTCGACTATCTCCTAAGGTAAAATACTTAAAAAAAAAAAAAATGGCGACTGAATCTCGAAGAGATAGAGTTACACTTAAACCAATAACTATATATTTCCCATTAAGTTTACCGTCTAATTTACGACGAGCGATTAAACAGAGATGAAAAGCAAGAAAGTTGAAACGTTCACACGTGGAATTCGAAGAATCGTGACTTTCAATTTCGACGATAGAAGAGAGGATATTTTTCCGTTTGGCGGTGAGAAAAACGTTTGTATCAAGAGGAAACTAATATATCCCGGATACGAAGGAAAGGTGAAACGTCCGTTCGGATTGTACCTTCGGCCGGACTCGAAAATCTGGAGCAACGGTGCGCGGCCGAGTGATTTACGAACCGGAATTACTGGACGGTTTCGCTTTCATCCCGGTGTATCTCGTTTGAATTTAGCTACAGTCGTCGATTCCAGTTCGGTTTACGAATTTAATATAGTTTCTTCTTGTTGATGAAACGGTACGTTATTTATCGATCCAGCGAACGAACGGTTTAACGAGATTCGAAAATACAAAAGAAATTTTGCAAGGAAGCAAATGACATTTTTTTTTTTCTCGGACAAAGTGTATTTCCTTAGACAATTTTATTTATCTACGGCAGAGACTTGGAATTATTTAAACAAATGGGCTTTTCTGGAAATTAATTAGGTAGCTGAATTCGTCGTTGAGAAATATAAAATTTTTATATGCACCTGAACCTTTGTTTTATTTTTAATCATTTTCGAGGTATATTGGATGGAATAGACGTTGAAACTTCAAATATAAAGGGCCGTTTTCACCTCTTCTAAAAAAAATTAGATAAGAAATAAAGAAGAACGTGTGTCAAATATTTTTTCGAGAACCAAATCGTAAGTAAATTTCACTAAAATCTAAGAATGACACTTGGGGAATTCCCCTCGTTGTTAATATTTAATAATCTTTAATCGCAAAATACGATACAATTTTAAAAATACAATAATCCTCAAATTAACATTTTCTAAAATAAATCGGTATTAAATTAAATATTTCATTTTCTTAAATTTCTCTTCTCTGACGTTTCCACTGCTACCAATCCCTTTTTTCGCAAAAGCCAGATACACTCGTACCAACGCTTGCAACGCAAAAGAAACTTAGTCGAACCAAGAGAGGAAAAATAGCAGAATGTCCATTTTTATCGTCCAGCGTAAATTCGTCGTTTCGTGGAATTTATTAGTGGTGCATCGATGCGGGTATTCTCCGTGTAATTGGCGGTGGTTAAAATTTCAATGAGAGCTCTTCGCGGCGGCACGAGTCGTTGCTTTTGCGTTATAAAGTTTCTTCCCGCTTTAGTGTGTATACACTTTCACCGGAGTCTGTGATTACGAGCTTTTCAAATAAGACGCAACGTCGCTATAATCGCCGCGCGTGTTCCATTTCGAACTCATGGACAAAAAAACATCAATCTTGAAACTTTTATATTTTGAACTTCTTTCTATTGAAAAAAAAGAAGAAGAAAGATTAAAGAAAGGAAGAGAAGATACCCTTCTTCTTTTCTACACTAGTTTGATCATCTACGACGACCTTGAGACCAAACATTTGATTGCATAAGCGATTACTGTACGATGCCGTTTTGTCGCGCGACTGTTGAATCACTTAACGAGCAATAAAATTGTGTAAACAGGGTCAAGCGAATTTCATTCGGAAGTTAATCGACGCTGGGCAGTCCTAGCTGAATGCGTAATTAATGAAAGAGGACGGCGTTAGAAATCACGCGAACCGAGGAAGTTTATTTCCATACGTGGTAAAAGCGAAACTACGCGACGACGATGATTGTGCCTCGCAGCTGCAATTAGTTCCGCGATTTTCCACGGGACATCAATATTCACTTTGAAAAAGCAGAATTTCTAAACTAAATGAAAATTAAATGCTCAACAGGTGCAGCTTTCGTACTGAAAATTTTGAAGAGGGATTTTACGTTTTTAGAGTATTTTCAGTATTTTCAGAAATTAAATACGCCCAATTCTACTTTTCTCTGAAATCTAACCTCTCTCTTTTCACTTGTCGCAAGAGAAATTTCTTCTCTCATCGATTGATTGAAACAATCGTGAAAAGGTACAGAAGTTCGATCTCTCGATGGACCAGAATTAAATACACCTAATTGCATTTGTTTCTAAAATTCAACTTCTCTCTTTCGTAGAAACTGAAATTTCTTTTGTAATCGATCAAATTCCCTTTGTCTCCAAAATCCAACTTTCCCCCTCCACTCGTGAAAATTTCTCTTCCCTTCGATCGATCCTAAGCTCGAACTCTCGATAAATCAAAATTAAACTCCCTTTGTCTCCAAAAATCCAACTCCTCCCCCTCCACTCACAGAAAGTGAAATTTCTCTTCCCTTCGATCGATCCAAAGCCCGATCCTCCCGATAAATCAAAACTGAACACGCCAAATTCCCTTCGTCTCGAAAAACCCAACGTCTCTCCTTCCGCGTGTAACAAATGAAATTTCTTTTCCCTCGAACCGATTCGAAATTCGATCTATCCGCCGATCAAAGTCAAACACGCTCGATTCCCTTCGTCTCCAAAAACCCAATCTCTCTCTCCCCGCGTGTAACACGTGAAATTTCACATCTCATCGATCGGGATTCAAACGCTCGCGGAACAACTGGCGAAGTTTGATCTCTTCGATAGATCGGACATCTCTCTGGACGTGGAAAGGAAACGCGGTAGTGGTCCAGCCTGAGGGTGTATCGCGAGAGAAACCATCGTGAAATTTCGTTCGAAAATCGATCCGTGACATCCTCTCTGTTCAAGACGGACCCTCCTCGTCGGCTCTCCCTTTCCTCCCAGCTTCCCTTCTACCTGGTTTATCTGGAGCACGAGGTATAACCTTGCTACATAACCTTGCCGTTCCCGTGAACTTCGCCTTCGAGCCGGCAGAGACGCGTAAATAGCCTGGAGAACGAAACCGGCTGGATCGCCTGTACTCGATCACTTTCTCCGGAACGACGATGGCCCACCGTGGTGTTGTTGGAGTAAGATCGCCAACCGGCTCTCGTTGCCGGTGAACACAGAGGCGAGGAGCAAAGGGAACGAACGTAGCGATGGGATCAACTCCTTTTCTTGATCGATGCAAAACGACGACGAGGCGATCGTGGATGCTTTTTGTTGTGCTCGTTACGAAATGCACGTTATGCACGGTGATCAGTGGAAGATGCAGGATCTTCTTGCAGGAAAGTGGAACGGAAATGGAAAGTGGATGCGGAGTTATTCGCATCTTGATCTCTCTGGAATTTCTTTCGAGAATTCTTTTTCTTCTCCGTTTTTGGTACTTGTTTTGGGAGAGCTTCGTGTCGATGAAGGGAATTGGTAGGGCTGTAGGATGGAATTAAGTATAATGTAGGTTTTTGGAAATGGGAATTGCAATCGGTGGTGCTTTTGATGAGTATCGACAATATTGTCAGTTTAACTTTTTTAGTATTGATTTTTAATTGAGAGTAATTTTTTAGAATTAATTCAGTACTCATTTTTAATACTATTAGCAAAGTTTGAGTAGAGCGATTGTCTGGATTAGTACAGCATCTGCCATTTTTAACCAAAATTTACACTACCGGCGAAAAATTTGGCATCACTTGTCAATTTACACCAATCTGTTGCTAATTTTTTATAGATTGAAATGATGTTGTAGAGATCAATAGACATTTACCCCATTTTGAAAAAATTCGTTAAAAAGTTCTTAAAATTGTTTACATTTTTCTAGAAATTTTTGTGTAGCTTGCACAGTGATTCCAAAGATTTGGCCGGTAATGTAGTCTGCTCTTGATCTTGAATTTCGATTTATGGACAATTTTAATTACCGACAGAATCGTTACCCAAGGAGCAGTACGAATCAATTATTCGATAAAAACCGGGTAAATCTGCCGAAAATTCACTACCGAAACGAAAGAAAAAATGAACAATTCTCGAAGCAAAAGTCAGCAAACAGAAAACAATAAACAATCCCCACAAGAATGAATTAAAAACCCCGCTAAATTGACCGTAGAACATTTCTCCCTCCTCCAAGAACAACTTCCAAGCACGCGGAGTAGAGACGAAGAAAAAAGAACGGTAAAAAGATGAAATGTTTTCATCTGGAACAAAAATCCGGGAAAGTAAGCTAGAAACACCTTACAAGTACACGCGTAAGAATATTTTTATCCAGCAGGTTTGTCTAGTCCTCGAGGCAAAAGAAGAAAAAGAAGAAAAAAGCGAGCAACGAGATCGGTCCCATCGCTAGCCAGTCGAGTTACGGGGCTTTCCGTAACGCGGGCCCGTTCGGGCCCACCACCATCGCCGTCCTGTGCGGACTACCTCCTCCACCAAGACAGATTTTACCACCACCTTCGCCACCTGGCCCGGACACACCACGAGCCACCTCCGACGATGGCACTGGGGGAGAATACGCGCCTATATAACTACGGCGTTCCGCTGATTGGACGAAGTAACTTACGTTTTCCTGCACTTAGGGAACAAGAGTACGCGGCCCGAGCCCAACGGGCGGCATTGCGAGAAATATGAGGATTCGCCCGGGATGCGCGGTCAGTTTTGCTTCTTTTCATTTCTTTTCTTCTACTTTTCTTCTCAATTTTGCATTGATCTTCGATTTTATGTAAATTCGTTATTCGCGACGGTTTTAAAGAGTATTTTTTTTTTTTGATAAGCTGATTGTTCTCGAACGATTTCAAGGGTGCATTTAGTTCGCGGTTTTTTGGTTTTTGGGAGGTACGTTATGGGGCAAGTGGTAAGTGAGAACGAATGGTGATCTGTTGTTGAGATTGTCGAAGGGGTAAGTTTGATTGTCAATTGACGATTGGGTCGATAATTGGTGCTTTCGATCTTTTGATAGAAAACGTTTGTTAGAGATTCTGTGAGGATTTGGTGGAAAGTTTGTAATGATTGTGGAATATGAAGGTCGTTTAAATTTGACGAGAATTTGATAAATATTAGATTGCAGAAAATGATAAAAAATTTTTAACAATTGCAGAATATAAAATTGATTCGAATTTGACGAAAATTGGATAGATGTTGGAATCAACGATTGAGATCGCAGAAAATTTTCAATATTTGCGAATAATCGTAGAATATAAAGTTCGCTTAAATTTGACGAGAATTTGATAGATGTTAGGTTGCAGAAAATGTTGAAGACGACAGGCACGATCATTTTTAATATATTCTCTACGAATAATTATTGGAACTGAGTCGAATTTTAATTTTTTTCAATATGTCGGAATTTTAAAACGTTCCACAGTTGTAATTCCATTCCTCAACAGCGACGAATACGTATCAGTTCGAGAACAACAGTTGACCAGAACCGGAACCATAAGGCCGCAGCGGTCGCTATTTGTCGGCGAACGTGTTACTTGATTATCGATCGGCGACGAGTTTCGAAAGTGATGTTCCATAAACGAACAGCCGTTAAAAGTCATGTCTGGAACGTTGCCATAAAAAAAAAACGAGATTTCTCCGTGTCACGTACGCGAGCTGGCCGTTCTCTGATCAAGATCTAAAGGATGTGCGATTAAACCTGCGGCTTTAGAAGTCGAAGACAGGAAATAGATAGGGGACATTAACCAGCTAACGTTCATCGACAGTGAAATTCCTGTAATATCCATGCAATTACGTTCGTTACAGGCTGCACTGGTAGTGTTACTGCAAGTCGCTCTTGTGACGAGCAAGGCGGTGGACCAGAATCAGCTACAGCAACAAAAGTCTCAGCAACAAGTTCCGTGAGTGTATCTCAGATGATTCTATTGGACGAAGACCGATCAAAATTTTGTTGAAATTAATTTTTTCCCCCCTTTTTCGTAATTTAGATTTTATGGTATTCCAATTGATTCTAATTCCCTCTTCGTCAAATTACCAAAGATTCAACCCTTCCAATTCAATTCTAATCAATACGAAAATTCCTTTTTCCAAAGTTTTCTTCATTTTTTAAATAATTCCAATTGCACCATATTCCTCGAAGACTCAACCCTTCCAATTCAATGCTAATAAATTCCAACATTCCTTTTTTCAAATTTGTCTCAATTTTTTAATAATTCCAGTTGCACAATATTCCTGTTGCACTCTAATCCTAAAAGACTGAACTCTTCCACTATGAAAAAATTCGAAAATTCCCTTTTCCAAGTTTCTCTTCGTATTTTAATCCTTTCTCTCGTAATTCCAATGATACAATATTCAACTCTTCCACCACATTACCAAAAGCTTCATTTCTCCAAGCCTCGCAATTTCTCCCCAGATATGGCACAGCGGCACAGAAGAGATGGGGTGGTGACTTGGGAGGTCACGGCGGCGACCTGGGCGCTGGCCTTGGCGGTGACCTAGGTGGCCACGGAGGAGACTTAGGTGGTGGCTTTGGCCATTCCGGAGGAGCAGCCACACTCCGGTGGAGGTGACATCGGGGGTGGCTATGGCCACTCCGGTGGAGGTGACATCGGGGGTGGCTATGGCCACTCCGGTGGAGGTGACATCGGGGGTGGCTATGGCCACTCCGGTGGAGGTGACATCGGGGGTGGCTATGGCCACTCCGGTGGAGGTGACATCGGGGGTGGCTATGGCCACTCCGGTGGAGGTGACATCGGGGGTGGCTATGGCCACTCCGGTGGAGGTGACATCGGGGGTGGCTATGGCCACTCCGGTGGAGGTGACATCGGGGGTGGCTATGGCCACTCCGGTGGAGGTGACATCGGGGGTGGCTATGGCCACTCCGGTGGAGGTGACATCGGGGGTGGCTATGGCCACTCCGGTGGAGGTGACATCGGGGGTGGCTATGGCCACTCCGGTGGAGGTGACATCGGGGGTGGCTATGGCCACTCCGGTGGAGGTGACATCGGCGCTGGCTTCGGCCATTCTGGCGGCGGTGGCGGTGGTGCAGCGCTCGAAGGGCACCACGACGACCATCACGACCATCACGACCATCACGACAAGGGTTACTGGAAGAAGAAGCTCATCTGGAAGCCTGGCTGGAAGAAGATCTGGAAACCGGCGAAGAAACAGATCTGGAAGCCCGCCTGGAAGAAGATCTGGAAGCCAGTGTGGGTACCGACGCAGAAGGCAGTGTGGAAGGACATCCAGGTACCAGCCTGGAAGAAGATTTGGAAGCCTGTGTGGAAGGAGATAAAAGTCCCAGTGTGGAAGGACATTCAAGTACCAGCGTGGAAGAAAATTTGGAAACCTGTCTGGAAGCCTATCAAGGTTCCAGCTTGGAAGGAGATCCAGGTACCAGCTTGGAAGAAGATCTGGAAGCCTGTCTGGAAGGAGATCCAGGTGCCAGTTTGGAAGGAGTTCCAAGTACCAGCTTGGAAGAAACTCTGGATCCCTGAATGGGTGAAGGTTGGTATTCCAGGAGAACATTACCATGGCACGGATCATCACGGTTGGCAATACACCAGCCACGATCTCTGGAAGAAGAAGCTGATCTGGAAGCCTCTGTGGAAGAAATACTGGAAACCTGCGAAGAAACAGATCTGGGTACCCGATAAGAAGCTGGAATGGGTGGAAGCTTGGAAGCAGATTTGGAAACCAGCTAAGAAACAGATCTGGGTGGACGACAAGAAGTTGATTTGGAAGGACGAATGGAAACAGATATGGAAGCCGTCCAAGAAGCTAATCTGGGTGCCTGATAAGAAACTGGAATGGAAAGAGGCGTGGAAACAGATATGGAAGACCGATAAGAAATTGGAATGGGTACAGGATAAGAAGTTAGCGTGGAAAGAGGCGTGGAAACAGATCTGGGTGCCGGCTTGGAAGGAAATTTGGGTTCCAGCTTGGAAGAAGATCTGGAAACCGGTATGGATATCGGAATGGTTCCCCTCGGAGGATCATCATCCTCATCATCACGGATGGGAGGATCGAAAGGACACGCAGGCTCGAGGATCTCAGGTGGTCCCTTACAGTCCTGAGGCCGCGACGAAGCAGCAACAGGTCGATGAGAACAAGGTCAGGTGGGATAGATCGTCGAAGGCGGAGGTTCCGTCGATCAGTCAGGATCTAACGCCACCTCCAGCGTCGAATAATCAGAGTGGTCTAGCAGCGAATTTCGCGTTTCCCAAGCACTGAGCAGATTGCTTGTACAAAGCTTATTCCAGAAAGTATTGTATCATAAGCCGCTGTATATATTATTCTAGTTTTACGTTAGGTATAAGTCCTCTAGTTAGCTAAGTTCTCGGAGGATTAATCGACTGACACGGTCCGGACTCAAACGTGTTTTATCCTTATGTATGTATATTTCCACCTTCCTTCTTCTCTTTTTCTTTTTTTTTTACCCGACGTTGTTACCTTCATTTTGTTAACCGATGCCGTTACGAATAAAGTTGATTAATATTTTGTTAGAACAGTGGTGTTGTTATTTCAGATATTTCTTGCTTTTTTCATCGAGTACGGTCTAAATTGGAATATCAGAAGCCAGGAAGATCTTCCTCGGTGTACCATGATCGCTATTTTTCTTCGTTCTTTCATTCAGCCTCATTGTAACAATTTCTCTGCACTTTGGATAGGAGATTTTACAATTCTTTGAAAATTAGAATATCCCAGAAAATGGAGGACTTCAAAATTCTACTTGGATCTACAGAAACTTCTTCCTTAGTGTCCTACAATCGCCATTTTTCCTCATTCTTCGATTTACCCTCGTTACAGTCGAAATTTTACACTTGGAATGCTCTTAAGATTCTGTAAAAATTAGATCCACAGAAACTTCCTCGACATCTCGCAATCACAATTTTCCCTCATTCTTAAGTCTACCCTTTTTACAATCATTTATCTTCTCTTTGATAAGAAATTTGACAATTCCCGAAAAATTAGAGTATCCCCCGAAAACAGACAGCTTAAAATTCAACAATACTCGGATCCACGAGAAACTTCTTCCTCGGCATCCCACAATCGCCACTTTCCCCGTTCCTTAATCCTTCCTCCATTACTCTCCTAGCAAACTCTAATCCAGAGGTGTCAAATCCCGGCAATATTTCGTTAACACCTCGGAATTACTATTTCACCGAGTCATTCGGTGGCCCACGCTAAACATGACGCAACGTGGCCACGCGAAACCAGAGAAAGTCGGGAGATCTCTGTTATGGAAGGAAGTCGAGCCGCCGTTGTATATGGGAGACCTCGACCGTGGAGAAAGCATCCGTGCACCCACACAAACGACCACAGACACGCGTGTACACACACGACGTTTCAAAGCAGCATAAATTAATTCGTGTCTCTGCTTTATCCAACCTGGCCGTAGTAAGTCGTCGTGTGCATCGAGCAGAGAAACTTTGCCTCGCTCTCTGTCAGGGGTCAGACTTTTCATCGCGCGTGTCTCCGCTGGACGAAAAGAAAAGGGAAAAGAAGACGGAGAAATGTCGTACGCGTATTTTCTAATCGATCTTCACGTCGACCAGCTCTACCTTCGTTTTCACTTTCCTCTCCTCTCCGCGGCTGTCTTTCTCCTCGTTCTTTCATCATCATTTGCGTCAGCAAATGGCTCCCCTCGTCGAGACGTCCGTGGAAAATTTGGAAGATGATTTCTCCGGGATTCTTCCTTTTTATCTTACTCGATGAATGATCGATTTTGTTTTTTCTTTCAAGGATGGAGATTTTTTAAGTACGCTTGGGGAGACTCTTTGCGAGAGACTTTCTTCAGGCTTCGACGTCGATCGGTTGGATCTCGAAGGAAGATAAAGTGGATTCTTTAGTGTCCTTTCGAATATTTTCTAATTTTTAAGAAAAATACTTTGCAACGTGAATGATTGATTTTTTTAAATATGGTGATTCTTAGGTCGGCTTAAAGAGACGTAAGAAACTTCCTTTAGGTTTTCAAATAAATAACTTGGATTTCAAAATAAAATTGAAGAAGATCGTTCAATGTCCTCCATCTCGAAAATTGTCCAATTTTTATCCTAAACTATTTCACCGCATAAATTACATTTCAAAATAAAACTCAAGAAAATTTTCCAACTTTTGTCGAAACAAAATTTATTTCACCGTATGAGCGGTATATCTCTTAAAAGATGCAACAAACATTCTGCTGTATTTTAACATAAACCGTATCGTTCTCTTTTCCATTGACCCCACTGTATTTTTTATGCAGATTGTTTCCGTGTCGTGTGACACTCTTTTCCGCCGTTTGGAATATTTTCCAGAGGACGGAATTGTCAACGCCGAAGGTCGTATCTCCTCAAGAAAATTCTTCTTGTTCACGAGGCTGCAGTCAAATGGAAATCTGGCACGTTCAATGGAAGACTATTACCGCGATAACGATCGATTTTACATACCCACGATGAACTGATCACGGTATTAGACGAATTAGGGGAGAGTCGTGCAGTACCGGCCAAATCTAGATCTCGCTTATACTGTTAGTTGACTGCACTATTGGTGGAAAAACAAATGAATACTATAGCCCTGAGCAACGTATTCCGGCGACGTTCTTTTTCTTCAGTATTACCGGAGTTCTAAGACGTTTAACGTTTACGCCGGTGTTCCGAAAGTTATTTTTCATAGATGCAATGGTTGGGCTCACGTGGAGTGTACGGATCAAGAAAATATCGATCGCTTTAAATGATTTTTACCAACATTATTTATCACTTAGACCTCAAAATCTACCAAGTAATTAGCTGGCCGGTACTGCACGACAATTTTTCGTTCGCTGCAAATTACAACTTTTCTATTTCTACGAATTACTTATCTTTATGAGAAAATTTAAGAAAAACCATTTGTCCCCTTTGTACTACAAATTACTTTTTTGAAATTTCATTTTTACCAACATTAGCCCAAGTTATAGTACAAAAACTTAGAGTGGCCGGGTACTGCACGACTCTCCCCTATACACACGTTGAAAACAACGAATGATTAGTTTAGCTTCTGAATAGCTTCTGTGATAGCTTGAATTACGGATCGAGGCGAGTTTATGGGAATTTAATGACGGCGAAGCCGAAATTGATCGTAGCCAATTTTCTTACGGTAATTGTGTAATATTTCGTGACGTTAGAAAGCGGCGATAATTCAACTAACTCCGTAAGAATTCGTTCTGCGTGTGAGAATTAAAAAGAAGAAAGAAGAAAGGTAAAATTGAAAACACATGTAAAGTGGTCTTTAAGAAAAAGTGTTTATAGCTGCTACTTCAGTGACTCGTGTCCGCAAACATTGCTGACAAAACATATGTGTCCAAGCACATGACGTCGCTTATGCTTGTTTTAAAGTACTCGAGCACGTGTGCGTTAATACATATGTAAACGATTACCTTAAAAAAAAATGAGAATAAAGCGTCTCGTGCCGTCGTAACGCTGAATGAAGAGATATATTAAACGAGTTTTATTAAGTCGACTAGCATCGACAAACACTTTCCACGATGTATCTTTGATAATTATAATTTTGCAAGTAAATTTCTTCTTTTTTTTTTTTTGTAATACAGCTTTTCACTTTTCGTGTATTTTATTGGCTGTTTATCTGAACGTCTCATTAACTGCTTCAACTTTCGGAAGTACTTTAGACATTTTTTCTACTCGATTCTGTATTTTAACGAGTGTGTCTTGTAAAATGGATAAATAAATTTTCGACCTTTTCTTTGTATTTAAAGAAAAAAAATTGGAAAGGTTAAAGACGATTTCTACAATTTTCCGAAAGAAAAAATTCCACTGTTAGCTTCATTTTCTTAAGAAAAAAATTGCAAAGGTCAAAGACGCTTTACAAAATTTTCCAAAATAAAAAATTCCACATTTAGCTCTCTTCTTCTTAAAAAAAATTGCAAAGGTCAAAGACGCTTTACAAAATTTTCCAAAAACGAAAGATTCAACGATAGTGGGCGTATCGAAAGTTTCTCATCGTTACTCCTCCACGTTATGAATGCAGCGGTAATTAACAGAAGCACCTGAACCTACGAGGTTCGTCTCGCATTTCACCGTGGCTTGCAGAACAGCAGAAACCAGTTCGGTCAGTTTGGCTCCAATTAGCCCGTTCACCCAGGAAATAATTCCGCGACAGCTTCGAAAGTGCACTTCTTATCGCGACTCCTTCCTGGCTCGCGCTTTTTTGCAAGGTGCAACGATAAACTGACTGGCGAGCGGCTCGTTTGATCTGATAAAACGCGTTGTCTTTAAACATAACAATGGATCGAATTTCAAACGAACAGAACAATCCTTTCTTCATTTTTTTTTTTTTAATACTTATCTTTCACTACGTAAAACATCTCAGAATTTGAAAAAAAAAAAAGAACGATTATCTTATTTTCCTTACAACTTGTTCCAACGTGAATGAATGAAACGATCGTTTTTTCGTTTTTTTTATATTTACTTTTTGCTATATTACGTATTTCAAAAATCGACGAAAATAGGTACCGTTCTATTTTGCTTTCAATTTTTTTTAACACGGTAATTATTCCTCGAGCCGGAACTCCAATTTCGGAGAAACCAAATTTCTACTCTTCTTCTACCGGAGGACGTTGATCTCGCGTATTCCTCGTATTCGAAACTGAAGTACGCTTCTCTGGATGCTTGCATGTAAATGAACGACCAAACAGAGCGGTTATTAAAAATTCGTACGCGATTAACCCGTGAAATGCTATTCATATTCTTGCGTGAGATTCTATAGAAAAATTCACACTTAGAAACGAGAAAACCTTTCTTCTCGGTCACCGTACCCCTTAGATAATGAAATAGCGTTTTAAGAAATATCAAATTCGACAAAAAGCTCTTGAATTCCAGAATTAAATCCAATTTAAATTAAAAATTTGAAAAAGTATATAAAATGATCTTCGAACTGTTTTCCCTAAACGAAAGCGCAGAGCACTTTCGCCCAAAATAATTTCTTTCCTGCTGTTACGTAAAATACAACGATTGCCAGGTTGAACTGAATTCACTCCTAAATGAAGTTTGAAGAAGAAGAAGAAAAGAAAAAAAATGGACGGAACTTCTGTAGACGGGACTGGAAGCGGGGAGAGACACCATGAAAAGGATGTCTGACACAAGAAGATATTTTCGTCAGAGGCCATGGGTGTCAAGCCGATAATATCACAGAGTGCCGTCAGAATCGTTTTTATTACCATATGTATATATGCTTGGTATAGTAACCGCATTCGAAGTCACCAAGTGAAGTATCAGTGCATTCCAAGATGTTCTACGCGACCATCGTCCTCCTAATCTTGCTCTTCTGTGTCTTTTGCGTCTACGATTGCATCAAACCGTCCAATTTCCCTCCTGGTTGGTGCACAGTGAATTCGTAACTTAACACAGTGAAGAAATGCTAATTTCAAGAATTTCCTTCGTCACAAATTTCTTTTACAATTAATAACTATCGACATTGTAACATTCTGCGGAAATATTCGAAGATTAATTAAACTTCGAATCGATTCGACGAAGTGCAGATTATAATTTCTTGAAAAATTAAAATAGAATAAAAATAGAGCGGTAATTCTTTTGGTTTCTTCGAAGTATTCATATTTTACCGAACATTTGGGTAGGTCCAAAATGGCTGCCGCTGATCGGCTGCTTCCCAACGTTTCGACGATTGAAACTGAAGCACGGATACGCTTACATAGCGTTTCAAGAACTTATGAAAACTTACGGACCGATTTTGGGAGTGAAATTGGGAAATCAGAAGGTTGTCGTTGTTTCCACGCACGATCTAGCGAAGAAAGTGCTTCTTCAGGATGACTTCAACGGCAGACCGGATGGATTCTTCTTCAGAGTCCGCGCGTTCGGCAAAAGAAAAGGTATTTAATATTTTTCACTCTTAAAAAC
Organism: Habropoda laboriosa; assembly: GCF_001263275.1. Taxonomy (NCBI): domain Eukaryota; kingdom Metazoa; phylum Arthropoda; class Insecta; order Hymenoptera; family Apidae; genus Habropoda; species Habropoda laboriosa. The sequence goes on along the minus strand of NW_017100307.1, from coordinate 1,063,923 downwards.
TCGTGAAAATATTTCCAATTTCAAAATTTTCAATTTAAGTCATAATTCGAACAATTTTAATCTGAGAGCCTCCAAACCCCGCTTAAAAGAAAATTTCCAAATGCATTTGAAGACGTCGCTTGAAAATTTCAGATTTAAGCCAAAATTCGAACAATTTAAATCCACGAAAACCTCCAAACCCCGCTTAAAAGTGTCAGAATTCTTTTTATCTCCACCATTTAATTACCATTGATATATTTGTAGTATCGGGGCCTCCATGCCCAAATAGGAAACCGACAAGGGAGAATAGGGAGGGGGTGGTTAGTATAACGCGCAAAGTCTCGGCTTGGTAAGCCGAAGGTGCCGGGTTCGATTCCCGTTGGGGGTCTATAACCCAAAAAATATTTTTTTCCGTTGTCGGTTCCTACATATTCTAATCGACAAATTCTTTCTCGATCGATAGGCCTTCTGTTCACGGAGGGACCAACATGGTCCCAGTGTCGCCGTTTCACAATGCGCCATCTCAAAACCTTTGGATTAGGCCAGTCTACCATGGAGAAGCAGCTAACAGTCGAGGCTGAAAATCTCGTGAATTATCTTCGTCGTGCGAGTGCAAATGGTCCTGTACCAATTCACACCACCTTCGACATCGCAGTTTTAAACTCCCTCTGGTGCATGTTCGCCGGTCACAGGTTCGACTACGAGAACGACAAATTGATCGAAATCCTTGAAGTAGTCCACGACGCTTTCAGGTAAATTAATTCGCAACAAATGTTACCTCACAATTTTCCAACGTTGGAATAACCAAATTACAATCGACAGCGTGTAAAATACACGAGCATGAACACACGTTTACAATCTTTGCGCAAGCACGTTCGTGTACACTTCCTGTTCCCATAGATTGATGGACACAATGGGCGGCATTGTTTCGCAAATGCCATTTCTACGCTTCATAATACCAGAATTATCCGGTTACAACGAATTAATGAGGATCCTTCAGAAGCTCTGGAATTTCTTAGACGAGGAGATCAGCGTTCACGAGAAACAATTGTCGGGGAACCAACCGCAGGACCTGATCGATGCGTTTCTCTTGGAGATCTCGTCGATAAATGGCGAACGCGATCGCACCATTTTCGACAGTCGGTAACGTTTTTTCTGCAAATTTAAAAAATCCTATTTCTGTTAGACGAAAGTTGGTGTGATTTTCTTTTTCAGGGGAGAATTTGTTGGTCTTATGCCTGGATCTGTTCTTGGCCGGCTCGAAAACCACGACGGATACTTTAGCGACTACTTTGTTATTTTTATCTTTGCACTCTGAATGGATGAAGATACTTCAGGAGGAGCTCGATAACGTGGTTGGCAGATCGAGGTCTCCGACTTTGAAGGATTACTCGTCGTTACCGATGATGGAGGCGTTTCTTGCGGAAGTAATTGATTGTTTAAATTATTCATCAGCAGTAGCTTCGATTACTTTCATTATCGTAGTTCCGTTGAAAATTTCTACAACTGCTTCGATCGCTACAGACAGACGATTCATTATCTCCACTGTTCTTCCTTGTATCCGACGTTGCTTCAGCTGATGATTACTGAAAAATCAAATAGGCGAAAAATTCACTTACGCCACTTTTCCGTTAAACGGCTGAATTGTTCAAAACAGGTACAAAGATTCCTGATCCTGGCACCGCTTGGAGTACCTCACAAAACCATGAAAGCGATAACTCTGAACGAATACAGTATACCAAAGGCAAGTGTGGCATATATGTGGTATTCTCGACGATAAGCATTGAATATTAATTGTTAAGAATATTATCGTGTGATTTTAGGACACGATCGTTCTTCTGGATTTCCACAGCGTGCATAACGATCCAACGCATTGGGATCACCCGGAAGAATTTCGGCCGCAACGATTTCTCAATGATAACGGTCGATTCTGTCCGAACAACGCGAGTATGCCATTCGGTTTAGGTCAGTCTATTTATCCACGTTATCAGCGTAACCGATTAGTTTTACTTTTAAGAGAAAATATAAATTTAAAGATAAAGTAGAAAATATTATAATTTTGTCAAATTTATTCAATTTAATTTTAAACAATTTTTTCAAAAAAAATTCACGAAAAAATTACTTTAACCACGTATGTCATGTTGACCTTGAAATGACCTTGAAATCTGCAAAGAATCGTAGTTTGTCATTTCAAGGTCAACGTGAGGCATAGATACGGTTGAACTCGGTTTTTTCCTCAACTTTAACGAGATAGCCACGAGAAAGGTATCGTTCCGTTTAAAAGAATGATAGTGAATAATAATTAGAAAAATACACGCGTGAATAATAAATGAAAAAATGTACTCAATCGTGGAATAATTCACGAGATGAAACGAAAGGTTCGAAGCGAGCGTGACTCGTCGATGTGACGGTGGACGGATGGTGATTTAAATAGAAATTCCGTGGAAAATATCTCGCGGAGGTTTTTACATAGTTGAAACGTTTGGTGGAATTAACGATGACCGTTTCTAGGCAAGAGACGTTGCCCAGGAGAAATGCTGGCCCGGAAATCCTTATTCTTATTCCTCGCCTACGTTGTACATTACTTCGACGTGGAAATTTCACCAGAGCACGGCCCGCCGGACATAAATGGCTACGATGGTTTCACTATATCTCCAAAACCGTTTTATCTGAAGCTCGCAACGAGGTCTGACGTCGTATAAAACCGCAGCACGATGTAAATGTAACGTGAACAATTTCGACAAAAAAAAAGTCGTAAGTAGAGAACGAAAAATTTTCCAACGAAAATTTACACCTGATCGGTGTACAATCGATCCGCGACGTAAACACGGTTTGCATATATAATTTACACGACTCGCTGTATCACAAATTATACACATTGCTGTTCTTAATCTTAATCACCGCGCAAGTAAATCTTTCCGTATCTGTTCGCTTAATTATTATTGAACGTATCTAACGACACTCTAAACAACTTCCTTCGGAATACGTTAGAAAAATGTAAAACTGCACAATTGTGCAAAAATAAATTGCAGCTGTTACACGCGACAATTAAGCGATAAACGTGCTCCTAACGAAGAAGATTGTGTTTCGAGATAAATTTACTTTAAAAGCGGTTGCGTGTACACTTAATGAAACAATACGTTTGCTAAATGTCGCTTTTCAATATAATTCTTCGACCTGTTACTTATTTTTACATTTCACGATAAAGAATATCGAAGCAAAAAATATTCTCTTGGAATTGTCACATTTCTTCGAGAATTTCGTTCACAACATTTGCACGATCTATTTTCCAGCGATAAGGGAATTCGTCTACGTCAGAGAGAAGTCGAGAAAGCTCGATATAAAAGGACCGAATCGCCACGTGCGCGCGAGCCTCAAGGTACATTTGGACTTCTACGAAACGAGCCGATTTCGTCGAACGCGTAAAACGACGCGTAAAGCGACTTTCACGCGGCAGAAACAATAAACGATAATACGGGGTGTTTGGCGGGAGAATTTGTTGAAGTCAAACAAACCGGTGTCTATCCGCGTAACGCGAAGCTACTACATATGTACTTCGAGACGCGTGAGACGCGTATGTACACCGGTAACGTCGTTGTCAACAGTCGAGCAAATAAAAGTTCGTCCCGTTGCTGTATGTGTCGGAAATAAACGCAAGGAATACATTATTCACTTCGTTTCATCTTTATTGTCTGTTTCCCTCAGAACGGCCAATTAACGTTCCTTTCGTATACCACGAACGGAACCATTCTATTAATATACAAATTTCTACGAGGATAAACGTGTTTCCTGTCTTAATCACACGCAACTTAATAATAAGCGTAGGCAGATCCGCTCGTTAGACGCGCAAATCAAATATACAACGTAAACGAGGATCGGTTATTCTACAAGAGAGGAACTATCGTGGAACGACTAGAACTTTGTAAGGTTTAGGTGAGATCGTCAGTCCGGGTATAGTTTCCACAGCTTTTGGTCCTTTGCCAGGAACAGGAAGCACGGTGAACTTTTGCATCACTCCGATGAACAAGATGAACATCGCTGCTTTTGCCAACGCTTCGCCTGGACAGCGCCTTTTTCCTGAGAAAACGAACAACATTCCGACAATTAAAAATACAGAAAGCATAACAAAGCAAAAAAAATTTTAGAAGAAAATGTGGAGGATCACATGTTTCCATTTTTTCTTTTGTTTTTTTAAATTCCTACGCAACTGAAATCTCCCTCACGATGACTGTACTAATTAACCGGAGACGAGTATTCATTATTCATTCGCGTGAAAGATACAGTATATAACAAAAGTTCCTGGACTCAGATTGCATAAACGTTTGATTTACATATTAACTTCTTTTTTTACTTTGAATATTTTAAATATTTGACGTCGCTTATTTGGTTTGCCAAATGAAGGTATCACACTTTCCCTTTTACCGTCTTCCATTTCACCGCGATAATTAAACTCAGAGTCCGAGAAATTTTGTTGCATACTGTACTTCCAACTTTCCTAGAGACATCCGGAAACGAACGTGAACAGTAACATCGTTTTATTTACATTCTTGTGCATTGTCGCGTCTCGATGAAGTAACGCTCTCACGGGCTACATATCTCGCGAAATTTCTACGATTTTAGAACAGCAGAAAGTTTCTTCTTCTTTCTGTTCTACATATACTTTGTACCTTTTCCAAAACTCAAGGAATACGTGTCAGGTTCAAAGGCTCCGTTCTTTATGAATCTTTCAGGCTTGAACTTGTTCGGTTCTGGATAGATATTAGGGTCACTGGTGATGGAGTACGTGTTCATTAGAATAGTGGCGTTCTTTGGTATCGTGTACTTGTCGAGATTCGTCTCTCGAAGAACTCGTCGCGGGCCCAATATAGGAAATACAGGGCACATTCGTTGCGACTCGAATATTATAGCCTCTGCGTATGGAAGCCTGCAACAATAAAGAATTTCGGTTTTCCCGTGTGCTGCATTTCTCTGATCTCTCCTTCGTACGTTCGCTTTTACTCTCCCACGCAAAATAAAAGATTCTATGAATAATCTTAGGATCTCTGAATAGCTCTGAATTTAACCTTGAATTTTTAACTTAAAGATTCAACTTTTTTTCATTTAACGAAAGTTCCATTTTCAAAAATTACCGTGTACCACTTGTTTGGTACAACTAACTATGTTAAACCATAAACATAATTTATTCGATTACTTCGTCCTGTCTGCTAAATCGGGAAGCCTGTCACGCGGGATCACCGAGTCGATTTCCTGTTGCAACTTGCGTTGCACCTCCTGGTGTACCGCCATATGCATAAACAGGAAGTCCAAGGTTATGCCCGTGGTGGTGCAACCGGCGATGAAGAGATCGAGCAGCAAAATCACTAATTGATCAACTGAAAGAAAGGAAAAAATCCATTGAACGAGACGGAGAATTTACACGTACGGCAGGGTTGCACGCGACAACTTCTTGTGAAAACGCTTTCTCTTCGCAGATGCTTCCATTAACACGCCAGCTCAGCAGGCAGGGTAAGAGGGGGTAACATGAGTAATCTTAGAACCTGAAGAGAACTTGAAATTCGTCATCGTCGACTTTTAACAAAGAATGTCAAAGGTAACTAATTTTACGATAATTTAACAATACAAAAGATTTCTGACGAAATGGAACATTCCCGAAGTTACAAATGAAACAGATTGTAAATCTTGAAATTGTACCAGTGAAAATGCCGCCGGCATCTTCGTTATTGATCATTTCGTGTAGGAACATATCAATTACGTCCGCCTCGCAGCCTGGCTTGTAATTCTTTCGGTGTTCCTCGATGGTGTCCTGCGTAGAAAAAGAGAAGAAGAATCATCACACACGTGTAACAGCGTGTTTAATAAATATAAAATCATAATTGATTTACATAACAGACGCACCAATAAGAACGCCTTGAGCTCGTTGTTCAGCGTGAGGAGAAGGTTGTACCCTGAGGCCACAGGTGCAACGTAACGGATCCAAGGGAAAGTGGTGAGAAGCCCGCCGAGCATGTCGAAGACTTGCGCGCGACGTTCCATCAAGTCGGAAAAATACTGCAACCTACGGGGAGACGTTTAAGAGACAATAAACAATCACGATCGAATACGTGTCCCACTTTGCGACTCGCATCTAAACTCTCGCTATGGATCGTTACCTTCTGTTTCCGATTTACCGCCTCTTTACTTACAAACGATCAACTATACTCGCTTTTCTCCAGAGAAAAAAGGGAAAGAAAGTGTTATACTACGTAATATTTTATCTAACGTCTGTTAAATTTTACCCCAAGTCCCCTTTGTCTGTAATATCTTTCAAATCCGTAAGAGCGGCGCTATAAATCTAGAATATAAAAAAATGTTACCCTATACGGAGAGTTAAAAAAAAAAAGGATCTAAGACTTTAAATAGCGCTTATAGCACTATGTTAATCGACACAGATCCCAAAATACTTTGGTAATTACAAGTGTTCGATAATCTGAAGTGAATCTCTTCAAAAAAATAATCTTTCTTGATCTCAGTGATAATCGAACGCTCGTAAATCCGAAAGTAATCTTTACATCGAAATGATACATTTTAGGATTATGTTGACTAAGAATTTTTTACTCCTCTCGGTGAGTATTATAAACTTCTAAATTCTATGACCCTTTTTTTTTTTGTAACACTCTGTATAACGAAGAAGAAGAAAAAAGAAGAAATTCAAGGGAGCGTATAAACGATTCCAAGTTCAACCAGCCGTTCGCACGCATCGAAGACCAAATACGTGAAAACTGTGCTCCTCAAAGCAGAGAAATCGAACGAGAGACGTGTATATGTATGTAGAGTATGTACTTGTCGTCCTCGCAGAATGGCTTTCCAGTCGCCACGTTCCAGAGGACATTTACCACAGCCGGTGTGATCAATGGTTTTAATTTTCGTACACCCCCTTTCTTCAAATTCTCCTGCAGCACGACCAATTCATTCTTGATCATCTCCGACATCTCGCGTTTCCCAAAGCCGAATATCCTCATCGTTCGCACCATCCAACCACGTAATTCCTTCCATTCCGATCCGTCATTCATCGTGATTCCTGTTCGTTAGTAAAAGAAAGAAAAAAAAGAAGAGAGATAAGATGAAAATATCGGTTCGTATGTAAATCACAACTTATCTATATTAAAAAGTATTACAACGTGTTAAAATTGATATAAATGTTCTTGAAAATGATACCTATGCAAAATGACAGTAACACGATGACATACATCGTGGAAGGAAAACTGGAACGAAGGACAAGATGCAAATTCCGCGTTTCATTAAACGGTTCTTTTTCAAAACAACAGGAACGTGAAATATTTACAAAATGTTTTCCGCTAATTATACTTTCTAATCGTTTAGATATGCAATAATGTATACCTTGCTTCTTGCCCATATTTCGAATTTTGATAAACTCGTTCCAAGGACGTCCATCGTATTCCTCGTTCTTCATTACATTCTGAATTAGCTTGTTTCCGGAAATGACCAATACTTTGTCAGTACCAATGTCTACGGTTATCACTTCGCTATCGTATCGCTTTGACAGCTCTAAGAACGCCATATGCTGCCCCCCAAGTTCACGACTTAGACGCTTCAATAAAAACTGGCTGCCAATAAATGGCCATGAGAACGGTCCTAAAAGATAATATAGTTTAGAAAAAAAAGGTGGGAAAAAAGGAACAAAGTTCTGATGTATAACGATACTCTGCTATCTATCATTGAATTTTTGAACGCAAATCATGATGGTGTTTCCTTAATGGACATAAGTTCGAACGTTCGAGGAAGTATCGAAAAAAATTTCAAACGATTAATCGAATCTAGTATTTCTTTTTTAACTGAATTAGAAATATTAAAAATAGCGGATATTTTTAAATACTTGCAGTTTTTTAAATTTTTTGTTGTTTCTTTTTAACATAAAGACATTAACAATATCGTACGATAAATGTGTCAAAAATGCTGACATCGATTTCAAACGAAATTCTACGACGTGTAACACATGAAATTCGAATTTTGAATTGTTTTTGATTATTTATTATAATTTCTACGACAAGCGAAAGTTTTCGAAAGTAATTCAAGCAAGACGAACGAAACTCAAGAAGAATTATTTTAATCAATGAAACACAGTAGACGCGCTAATTTAAACCATTAAAGTTAACTGACCTAGTCAAACCGATCACCGTTCACATTCGCGTAACGTACGTTAAAGCTTGTCTAGTTTATTACTTTATAAATTCTTCTATCTCTCCCAGTATACGTTGTACGTTATTCAAAATTAATATTAAAGCCATAAATAATTGAACCAATTTTTCAATCAATACAATGCGTCGCACGTTAATTGTGCACACGTGTATTACGTCTCTAACATAGTATCTGATATTCGAACACAGTGTCAATTCTAAAAAGAAAACATAGAAAGATGTTCCAATGTTTGTAGATAAGTTAGGAACAGAACTCTATGGTCCTATAAGGGAAATTAAGGATGAAAATCGATCTCGCGTTGGGTCGATATTGATCGACGCAGTGATACTACACATGTCGATCGAGTAGCGTGACACGAAGTCTACATTCAAAATAACTCCGGATTACCTGGTGGATATTTTCTCGTTTTGTTTTCGAATACCACAGAAACGAACAGTAAAAGCAGCATCAGTAACAACAGTACCACGGTGGCGAACATTGTGAAGCGTCTTGCACACGGAAACTAACTTGTCGATACTCCAGCAATCAATGAAACAGTTCGAACTAAATTGGTTATATGAAGAATAACTGTGAACGGTAAATCAGTCAGCTCGAATTCTTCGTTCACGACTAATATGTCAAATCTCACGTTTCAATCGTCGTTTCGGCTTCTTATGTCTAACCACAGCCGATAACGCGGCTTTTCCGATAAGCCTGAACACCAGTAAGCGGTAGCCCCTTGTCTGTAAGCATATCAAAGTGAGAGAATTAAAGGCCCGAGTTGGCGATGCTTCAATGAGATATAGTTAGACAAGTTTTCGTAGTGCATTTAGTCACACTTAATGTTACGTAGCTTGTGAACCGTTTATCTTCACCTCTGATTACATCTACGTGCTGGCGCTACTTTAACCCTATTGTCGGGACATATGAAGCATATTGATATTGATCATGTTATTTCTTTTTTTTATTTCTATATTTTGCATGATTTTCAAGCATTTTTGCAAATATATTTTGTTCTTAGACAGTGTATAAATAAATAAATCGAATAAAATCTAATAATCGAATAAATCGAAAATAATCGTAAACTATAAAATATTGTTTATAAGGGGTTAAATTAAATTAATTTACAACACAGAATTGATAATTTTTGTCCTTGTAATTCATTAATATTTAAATACTATTTTTACTCGATTCTTCCTAGAAAAGATCAAGGACAGATAATATTCATACAGGTATAAGTAAAAATGAATTCTTGGAATAGATCTGAATATCTTCACGTGTAGTTATTTAAATTGAATTTTAAAATTTTTAGTTCGAGAATAATCGAATACTTGTTGGAACATCAAAATTATGTGACCAATTTAAATATTTCAATATCTTTTTATTTAAATATAAGGGTATTCAAGATATAACGACATGCATTGCGCAATCATATACTATTTTTTCCTTATATTACAAATTACTTCATTTTACTTTACAACGAATGTTCGTACAATATAAGTAAAGTACAATTATAAACATACATATGTGCATATTCACGTACGTAAATCTACAAAAGTATGATACACGTATCATTTGCTTATCGCATATGCATATCGAATTTACATTATTCTAAGAATGCCGTCAACATGTCGGAACATGTGTCGTATTATTTTACATCGACAATTTCCTTAAACTAGGAAGTTTATATAACATCCAAATCAACTTCTTTTTTAGGACGTTTTTTCATTACTTTTTTCCCTCTAATGGTATCCAATTTTCTTTTTTTGGCTTCTTTCTTTTTTTGCTGTTTTGCAATCTTACGTTTAGCAGCCAATTCTGGATCCGTTACAAACTACAAGGAAAAAAGATTGCAATATTTCTTGCTAGTCATTTTTTCTTATTCATTCCACAAGAGAAAAATAACGTAAGAGATTACCTGTTGCGTACGTATTTTTTTCCTTTCCGCTTTCTTAATATCCAACTTCTGTTGTATTTTGCTCAATAATCTATTATACTCTTCGATGCCTAAACGTTTTTTAATCATCGTGGCCGCTTCTTTTGCCAATCGTCTTAAAGCGACATTTTTGTCTTCCGTAAGCGATATCTCGCGTACAATTGGCGACATAATATTAAAAAGGGCCACGTTTAAATATTCCATCGATATTGTAGCCACTACGCCGGCAACCCACTTAAAGTAAGCAATCCGCTAAAAACGAATTTATATTCCAATTACTTCTTTTGCATTAATAAAAAGACAAAAATACATATGGTTATCATCATGTATACTGTACCACTACTATCGATTGGGGAGCTTTAACTATCTCTACATTTACAGCCTTTCTCAGTTTTTTAACCACCCAAGAAAGGGATAATTGATCTTTTTCCGTATGTTTAATATCATCTTCTTGATCAGCAGTCCTAGTATTAATTGTCTTTACAGATTTCAAAATTCGTGCGATAAAAATCAAATTTTTAACAGCTTGATCGGCTAAGTCTTCCAAAATCAGGTCAGGTTGTAGTTGTGCAATTAAATCTAAAGTCAAAGATCTTATAGTGGTGATAGGATCCTGATAAATGTAATTGATTTCCGTTTCGCATTTTTCTGGATTTTCTAACAAGTATATAATTTTATCAACGTCAAGAGCTGCTAAAATAAAACCGATCATTTGAGATGCTGCTAGACGAACCCATGAGTGAGGATGGGCCAATAAGGATTGACTATATTCTGAAATGTATACAAGATTTTGTTAGTGTTAAGAAAATGATTGTATAGTATAATGATGTATTAAAACTCACCAGCAAATGAACAAACAGCTTCTTTGTGTTCTTCATTTTTTAGGAATGCTGTACAATTTGCTGATACTTTCAGCAACAGTTGCAGTACTTGGAACATATGGTGGTCTCTCATTCTCTCTGGATTCTTGATATTACGATGCATTTCTACCCGCATTTCTCTTGGCTTACGTAATTTCACAAAACGACCTGGTTTGTCGTCATCGTTGAAACTTGGGTGAAATTGTTTCACAAGGAAGGGTAGTATTTCTTTTAAACGAGACTCAAAAGTATCTTTTTCCACTGTTACAAATATACCACATAGCTGAGCAGCCAAGGTTCGATGCGTTACCTGAAATAATGCGCAATGAAGTAATTTAATAGCACCGAATATACTGTATATCGTTACGATTTAATGTTGAGTAATTACTTTAATATCTTTTAACCATGCTACGACTATATCAAAAAGTTTACTCCTTTCATTATGAGGAATACGTGTAATCATTTCTTTGATACATTTGGCGCACAATTTCCGACATGTTGGATCATCGTCATTTATCAACCGTGCACCCGCCATTATGAATATGAGGCTTGACTTGGCGATCAAAGTTTTCTAAAATTATAAGTATTAAATAAACTTACTAATTTTCTTTGATACATAAAGAGAACGAGCAAGGGAGTTAAATGTACTCACTAATGGAAATCCTGTTATAATACTGTGAAGCATTTCCAAAGCACTGAGTCGACCAGGCTGCATCTCATAGCTAAGTTGTGTCAAATAAAATGCTACATGCTTATTCACATGTTTGCCAAGAGGATATTCCATCAGGTAGGAATAAAAAACGGAACGTGATTGTAATCTAACATGTTCCAGTTCAGATGTAACACTTAAGGCAGCAACTTTCTCCATGACTAGATACATCTCCGGAAGAATCATTTTTCGAGCAATTATACTTTTAAGTAAACCAAACGCTGTCGCCCGTTTGTCAGTGTCGTGCATATCTTGTTCAGCATACATGATCAGGGCCTTCAGTTGATCTGTAGTGATTGTATAGTTTTTCACATCACGGACGATTACAGACATACATTTGAAACCAGCCATCACTAGATCAAAATTGTCTCCTTTGCTCAAACTTGCCGCGGCATATTTGTGCAATATACTAAAGATAGATTCACAGATATCCGAGATTGTTTCTTGTACCAAAGATAGATTCATTTTGAGCAACCAACTTAAACATTGCAAACTCAAAGTGCTCAACTAAAACAGCAATTAATATAATTTTAAAATATAATACCATGGATTATTTTAGTATTATTTATAATAATAAGGAAATAAAATTACCTTAACATGTTGAGACTTTAAGCATTCACTTATGAGAGGTATAAATGGTTCTATCAAGGGCTTGAACTCTTTATTGGAAATTTTGTCTCTTTTCAATAAAATATGGAATAGTTTTAAACCGAATTCTACAATGACATGGACATTCGTATTCTTTGATGTTTTAGAAGCCACTTTTATACCCATTTTATTCTTTGGTTCTGGAGGTATGATGAAACAATCTGACTTATATCTAGTCAGAACTTCCACTTGTTTCTCTGTAAGTTGTTTATCGTTCTTCTCGGGCATGAATTCGGGAATACTTTTGGAGACTACACCATAAAGGAATATCAACATTTGATCCAATGCTATGAAGGTATTATCAGCTAAACCCAATACTATATTCCTTAAACACTCTACTACTTTCTGTATAGTTTTATACGAGTGCGTTTTCATGAGCACTTCTTTTAATGGCATAATCAAATCTACCAAGCAAGATTCAGTAATATATTCTGCCAATATATGAAAAATATCAAAACTTTTTGTGGATTTTGCTTCTGAAACATTCCTCACGATTCCTATTACTTCTTTCTCTTCTGCACTTAGTCCAAATAAATCTACTTTACATACCTAATAAATTAGAGCACATGATTTATTACAGTAAATGTGAAACTATTACTTTAAAAAAATTTATAACAGTACTTACAGATAAAATACTTTGAAGACTGTTGTTAATATCGAATTTTTGATAATATGGTTTCAAAGCAACTAACACTGCTTGTACTGTATATGCAAGAACGTGAACTTGGAAACCTTTCGTCAATAAGGTATTCATTTCTCTTAAAAGATGATTAAGATATTTCGGACCCAAAGTTATCATAATTTTTTGTAATATTTCGCGAGTAACCCGTCGTACTGAGTCCAAACGTGATTTCAGGAATGTACATAACTTCATAAAAATTCTGAAATAATCGGTAATATTATTTTAATAAATTATTATTTATTAGTTTCATATAAAGATAGATGTATATACTTACCCTGGTAAATTAATCTCTAAAATGTGCTCAGGTAATTTTTGTAATAATTTGACAAAAGCAAGTGCAATTGGGACTCGCATTAATTCTTCTTCCTCGTTATCTGCCGCAACTCTTTTCTTGTTAATTTTGTGACTATTCTCCCGACTCGTTCTTGCTACAATAGAGCGATGGAGCTGAGGTAATAATTGCTTGGATATACTAAACACAACTCGTCGTGCTCTGTACTGTGAAAGAATTGTTTGTTTCTCCACCACAGGTATTTCTTCCTGTGTCTCCTTTTGAACACTTTCTACAGTTTCTGCAACATTGTCTATATTTTCAGAGTTTAAAACTTCGTCTAACTTTTCTCCTACATCTTGTTCAATGTTTTTATCATCAATGTTTTCCTCAACGTTTTTGTCGTCTTCTTTCTTTTCATCGGAAACTGCTTCTTTTTCAGAAACTTCTTTGATAGCTTTTAAATCTGAAGATCCTTCTATAGGAGTATACTTCGACAGATTAAAATGAAAAGAATCCAAAATAATGACAATGATTCTGACAAGTTGTTTTTGAAATTCTATAGAGCCCCTTAATTTATCTAAGTAATGTTTTAATATAACTTCGTACTGGTGCCATGGCAAGAGTTTGCACACTGTTCCAACTGCTTCTATTGCAGCATCAACAATGCTGTTTTTATGTGCAAAAGCTTCATTGCACAAATATGAAGAAGCAAGAGGAAAAATAAATTGTGTTAAGGTTCTTGGATTCAATGTCTTCTTCAATGATTTTACTATGCTGCAGAATTTAAGCAGTGCTCTTGCTCTTCTGTGCAGCTGCAAATGTTGCATATTTTCAAAGAAATCTACTTCAGGATCCATTTTGTTAGTTAATAGCGACAAATCTCGCAAAACAGGATGAACATCTGCACATTCCATGGCCATGTGTCCTAAGAAAGCTATTGACTGAAGTTTTACAAATTCATTCTTAGCAGTTATCCCTCTTCTTATCAGAGCCAAAATTGTATCATCCATTAAATATCGTCTATCCACTATACTTCCTTTGTGTTCTTTTGCCAATTTACAACCAAGAACTTTGAGGCATTGTCCTGCATTATCTCTTAATGCTAAATCTCCTTCATTTTTAAGAAAGTAATAACAATTATAAATAATAGCTATGCCAAACTCTAAAGTGATCTCATTCTTTTCTATTGCATTATTAATTTCAGAAAAGGCATCCAACCTTTTCTGGAAATCTGGTTGATCGATCCATCTACGATCCCATGCATTAAGATCACTTAGTAAATTATAATTTTTCATTAATGTCTCGCGATCATCTTCGGACGATTTTTCAACGATGATTTTGTACAGTTCCAGAAGCAATCTACGAGCAGGTAATGTCGTTATTACACCTAATAAGGGCAAAATTGCGCGTATATGAATTATCGGATTTTTAACTTGTTTCGTAAGATTTATCACGGTAGTAATTAATTCCATAATCGTGTCTTCTGCTTCTCCAGCTCCTGCCTTTTTAGTTAATATTGGTAGAGTAAGTGTAAGAAGTACATCAGATGCATCTGCATCTTTCACAAATTCGGAGATACGTGATAAAATCACTAATTCTGTTTTATTTATCCCCCTGTTTGACTTCTGAAGTTTATTTTTAATATATTCTAAAATACTAAACACATGAGGGAGGAGTATAGTAGAGCCGTAATTAACACCATTGGATACGGCTTCCTCGTTTATTTCAAGCAAGTTATTAAGCATAGGTGTTAAAGGAACAAATGCTGTATCAACTTCCATATCATTTTCATTTATCTTTCCATAGTCTTGCAATGTTACCATTTTTTGGATCATTTCAAGAATAGCATTAATTACAGATGCATGAGTTTTTGGGCCTAATAAAAGTCTCATCACGTATGGTAGAGGGCTAACAGACTTATCGTCATCGCGATATTTTATAAATAATGGATAATAACGCGAGTTTTGGCTCCACGACATCATCAGCTTTAATAATGGAGTAGGACTATGAATACCCTCCATGGGTAATTTTTCTAATTGTGGAAATACAGCTACATTAAACAAAGCATCCACTTCGTGGTCATTCCATGCATAGTCTTCAAAGTGGTTAAAGAACCTTGTTAATATTAAGATGCAGCTTGTTCTCACGTTTCTGATAGATGTTAAGAAACCGACATAAACTCGATCTGATCTTTGTAAAATTCCAGTAACTTCTGCCAGAATGCATATTACCAAACGAAGCAAAAATGGTAACAATTTCTGACCCATTTTGCTACCACATTGCTCTATTAAAATTCCAAGTAAATTAATAGCACTTTGCAAACGTTTAGGTGGAATAACATTGCTCAAATCCACAGTATCAATAATCTTCTGTGTTAGCTGCTTTAAGTTAACTTTCTCATTCATTTCCAGGGACATGAACCTCTTAAAAGGTTTAAATGCCATTTTCGTAAATATAATCATTTCGTCCTCTTGAGTGCCAGCTAGAAAACGTAAAATCATTTTCCGTCTTACAGCACCCCCGGCTTTACCACCAGTCCTCATCCCTATTTTTGTAACCATTTTTGCGTAAATTATTCTCATCAGTATAGGTATCAATTCTTCGCGATGTTCGTTTTGTATCATGTTACTTTCCTGATCAATCTTGAAACGTGTCAGTTCAGTCTTCAAATTTTTTTCATCAATTAAACCGAGCAAATTGGTTTTGTAAGGTAATAAATATTTGTACTTATAAGTCAGAAGACAATTTAAAGCACCCTTCTGAATGTCAGAATTTTTTGATGACAGTAAATCTAAATAAATTTTTTGCATCTCTGATTCTCTGTACAATGTTTTTGGATTTGTTATCTTTTCAAATATTTCTAGCTGAGCAATTAAAAGCTTCACTTTATAATTCCTACTAAGTATAAATTTAGTTACTTGTTTAGATTCTTTTTGTTTTAATTTTGTACTAATGGGAGATATAGTTTCTTTTTCCTCCTTCTCCTCTTTTTCTTCAGATTCACTATCATCTTCACTTTGCGCATCAATTTCCATTTCGTTATCGGTATTCGCTTCTTGCATTTTTAAAATACTACAACACTTAGCATCTTCAGAATTCGTCTTGAAAAAATTGTCATTTACAAAATCAATGAATAATCCTGTTATATCTCTGTTTTTCGTTTCACAGAATTGCGAAAAACTGGACATACATTTCCACAGAAGAATTTCGTGATTCTCATAGTCTGGATTATCATTACTTTTTTGTATTGAAGTTTCTATTTCAGAAATAATTTCACACTCAAATGATGGCTTATAATCTGGAGTTACTGTATGATCACGTTTTAATTCATCCAAGAATATAGGCCAAAATGGTTCGCATTGTTTGTTTGCATATGAAGCTATAATCTGACTTACATTATTCCATAGTAAAGAAAAATTTATATACATATTTCCTAGTAAATATCGTAACGGAAGTTCGTAATATTTGAAATCTAAATTTGTCACGGCATTATTTTCGAATGATAATGCTTGTAAATGGAGTAATCTACTCCGATAATTTTGTACTGTAATAGGTTCAGATTCTGCCAAATACATGTGTTCCATAACACTTTTTTCAACCGTTTCGGTGTTTATTATGGATGATTTAATTGCTTTAACATTGGCAAATAAAGAATATAAATGTGTTACTACTAAACGAACGTCACCGAAGGGTGAACTCAATTTCTGTGCAATACTATTTTTCAAATTATCAAACACACTTTGATTCACGTACATTTCTTGGTATTCCGAAGTACTAAAATATGTTATGCATAAATCTGTTGCATTCAAAATAAATTTATTATCAGGATATTTAGTAATTAAATCTAATATTTTTATATCGTTGATTTCCAGAAACTTGTGCAAAATTTCTGGTTCGAAAATGTGAATTGCTGATTCCAAAGCTATCAAGAATGTCAAACATAATTTGATCATATCACTTTCTGTATTTGTGTTATTTAGTATTCGTTTATACAGAGATAATATTCCCTTTTTTAGAATGTCTCTGAACTTTTCTGGTAAAGGCTTCAAATGTGGTAAAATAATTAACATTTTTAATGCATTTGTTGATACATTATCATCCAACAAAGCTTCTAATTTTTTTTTAAAGTAGCTGATACTTTCAGGTTTCGCACCTCGTATATCTAAAATATAATTCGTCCATTTATTTAAACTGATACCATTGATACACAAGAGAGCCTTTACTTTAACAATCTTGCTAAACAACTGTAAAGTATCATGATTGAAATTAGTGGAAATGCTGTGTCGTATTATATGCGGCAATACCAATGTTTCAAATGATGAATAGTGTATTAAACTTTCAACAGCTTTGTATAATAATTTAATATCTTTCACAGCCATAATTTTGAATAACACCTGGCTAGATGTTTCTTGCATTAACTTAACATTGTCTGCCAAAAGAATAGCAACTGATACATTTATGGATTCCTGCAACACATCATTCTCATTTTCAAAAGTATCTAAAATTTGTACCAATTTTCTAATCAGTAATGCAGGATCCATAACAAACTTTCCATTTTTATGAATAATAACAATTTTTAATAACTGCAGCATGAGAACCAAACTTTTCTCTCTCTCAACTGTTGGTTGGAAATGCTTAGTTTTCTCAATAGATATATCTGTTACATTTAAGAACACAGACCAGAATATTTGACATTTCTGTGGGTGTATATTTTGCAATAAGCAATTAAAAATTTCTTTTAGTAATTCAAATATTATGTTTTGGTTCAGATGTTCATTATTCAGTGCATTAATATATAATGAAAGCATTTGTTCTGCACATGAATGAAATAGTCCTGGTGTACCAGACACTATTTCAAATAATAATTTGCTACATCCTGGTACTCCATTAGGATTATTCTTTAAAATATGCAATATTGTTTTCAAGAAAGAATCTTTATCTTTAATCTTACGTGCCACAAATGCAAAGCTTTCAGCTGCAAAGCTATTTATATAGGCTGGTTGTGTATCTGCCAATAATGGTAGCAATAGGTCAAGAACAGTTTTAACATTTTTAACCAGATATCTCCATAAAAATTTGAACAAATAAGCTAATGATGTAAATGTATACTCTATTTGTTCTGTATCTTTGGTTTGTAATAAGTCAACAATAATTGTCAGAAATTTAGGGAAATATTCATAAAAATCTTTTTGTAAATCTTTAGATACAGCTACCACTAATCTGTAAAAAATATCTATTAAAGTAGTCTTTTAGTCTACATTTATCAATTTGCTAATTGATAGAATTTTTCATTCAACACTTACTCTAAAATTGGTTGTAGAAATAAAACATCTTTTTTTTCCAAATATTCTATTAATGTGTCTATTACGAATTGCTTTTGATTTACCAATTGTGGGAGTGTGATAATGTTGCGAACTTTCTTTTTAAAGTTGCTATAACCTTCTGTAAGGTTAAGATAATTCCATTTTTGAAGTGTCTCGTGAAAATATGTTTCAATTTCTTCATTGTTCTCCTCGTTTCGGTGGGCAACACGGTGAAATACATCGACGTCAATTTCACTCACTCTTTCAGAAAATGATTTAAACTATACGAAAAAAATGGTTTAAAAAATGCTTGTTAAAAAAATTTTTTATATATATTTCATACCTGAAATGTGTTTAATTCTTTATGACGAGTTGGTTTATTCTTCATGTTGCTAAAATATTTGAAAATACTAATTTATTAAATTCAGTTTCTCATATTTTAGAAGAGTAGAAAACAATCCGCATTGACATTAAACCGTGCCGTACACCTGTTATTTCTCACGTGTAGTTTAATCAAAGAAAAAATGAGTTCTAGATAGAAAACCTTCCTATAGTTTTTTTCATGGGATATCTTGCATTCATATATTTTCTACTAACTTTCACATCTGATATCTTTATAACTCATGGAATACATATGTTGATAGCGATGTACTTTTTCATCATTGTAAAATGACATAAAGTGTTTCAAATCTGTTATCAATTCGTAGTGTGTGTTAACCTGTAAATTTTTGCGCTGTTTACTTATTTTTTTATTTGCAAACGTTGTTGTTAATATTTATTAATAGGAAATTAGTAGAAAATCTTTGTTTTAATGTGTCCTTTGAAACAGATGACTAGTACGGAAGAAAATAGAATACAATTTAAAAAAAGATCAAGGAAACCACTAAGGAAACGACAGGCTTCATCAGATGAAGATGACAACGAAAGTGAAGAAGCATCTGTCAGGTAAATGATAAATACAAATATATGTAGTAGAGATTAGGCAGCAGTTAAATATAAAAACATTACTTGATTGTGATAAATGCATATTTATTTAGAGAAAAAGTTGAAGAAATGAAAATTATACAAAAACTTCGCGAGCGTCCGAAAGGAGTAAACGTTGTTGGATTAGCTCTTGGGGAAAATGTAACACCTGATGTAATGACAGTAAGTATGATACAGTAATTAGTAAATAAAAGATAGAACTTTTTTATGGAAATATTTTTTTCAGTCAGATCCTTTTAATGTAAAAACTGGAGGGATGGTAAATATGGCTGCATTAAAAAATACAAAATTAAAACAAAATGATGCATATGAAACAGGAATTGGTACACAGTTTAATGCAGAAACTAATAAAAGAGACGAAGATGAGGAAATGTTAGTATTGGAACATTTTATAATATTAAAAATTAAGTAATCAATTCATAATTTCTACATTCATTTATTTAGGGTAAAATATATTGAAGAAGAATTATCAAAGAGGAAAAGTAAAAATGAAGACAAAACAGAAAATGGATCCAATAGTGAGAAAGGATCTTATTGTTCACCAGAAGAAGCAGCTTTGCAAGCAGTACCTGAACATTTAAGACAAAGTTCTGCACATAGGAGTGAAGAAATGCTTTCAAATCAAATGTTATCTGGCATTCCAGAGGTAGACCTTGGAATAGAGTATGTTTTTTACATGTTTGAATTTTTCAGCAAATTGTTCATGAAAGTAAACATTTTTATTATAAATAAAAAAATATTTGTAGAGCAAAAATTCGTAATATTGAAGCTACAGAAGAAGCTAAGTTAAAATTGCTGTGGGATAGACACAGAAAGAAAGATGGTCCCTCTCAGTTTGTACCAACAAATATGGCTGTGAATTTTGTACAACACAATAGATGTAAATTATTTATTTTATTTTTACCTTTATCCAACTTAAATTATCTTATGTAATACATAAATATTATTTTTTATATTTGTTTTTCAGTTAATATAGAAGATACAGATTTTCAAAAGTCAAAACAAGATTCTGATGATAAAAAACAGATTGCAGCTCCTCGTGATGATTATAAAGGAAAACGAAAAGATAATGGAGAAAAAGCAACTGATGATTACCATTATGAGAGATTTAAAAAACAATTTAGGCGATTTTAAAATAATCTGTAATATAAAAAGAAGAATGATGTATTTCATAATGACATATTTCATAATGTATTATTTATATATACATATATAAAATATGTAAAATAAATTTTGACCTATTATTAAGTTATAAAAATTGTATGATTAAACGTATCTGATTACTGTATATGATTTCATGCGAAAGACTACGGACATGTATGTCACGAAACTTGTGCGTACGTTTTTCGCGTCTATTGCAAACTCGGCATAAGCTCCGATAGTATCTCAGAATGACGACATCGTAGCGACGTCAATTGACTGTAGAGGGATTACACCGAAATTCGATCCCTTTAAACTTGCATTAACTATTGTTTTTCTTTACACTTGCAACTATGAGTTATGGATTTGTTACTTGTGGGCCGAACGAGGCTCTTGTAGTGTCAGGTAATTATATACACAAATATTTGTTATGATTTATTCGCTTTCTACGTGCTTCAAGTAAGCCGACATGGGAGGAGTACTTTGTCAATTAATTGATTGGGAAGATTTAGTTCGCAATGAAGTAGAGAAATCAGTTTTGTATTACACTTTTAATTTCTTGTAATTAATTTCACATATTCAATACCGATTTATATTACTGTATCATTTAACAACCCGTTTATTTTTTTCTATCTCTGACACAAATTTAAGATGATATTTAGGATCGTATGTTTAATTTTTTCCGCATTCGATTTACGACTTATTTTTGACGTTTTTTCAAGGCTGCTGCTACAGCAAGCCTCTATTAGTACCTGGTGGCCGAGTATTTGTGTGGCCAATGGTCCAACAAGTGCAAAAGTAAGTAATTTTTATACTATTAAAACTGAAACATTAAAGCGCTAAATTATACTTTACAAGTGGAAAGTCCAACTGTATATACATGTCAAGGTGTACCAATTTCTGTAACAGGAATTGCACAGGTAAAAAATATTAACTTACATTATAATTAGTGTATACATACAAATAATTGAATGACAATTTATTAAAAAATGATTTATGTACATGTTTGAAGGTCAAGATACAAGGGCAAAATGAGGAAATGTTATCTACAGCATGTGAACAGTTTCTTGGAAAAACTGAAGAAGAAATTCATAATATTGCACTTGTAACATTGGAAGGACATCAAAGAGCTATAATGGGAAGCATGACAGTAGAGGTATAATAAAGAGCATTTTGAATTATTTTAATTGAATTTATATGTGGAAAGAAATATTAATTTTATTTAATTTATGTTGCTTGTGCACCATAGGAGATATACAAGGACCGTAAAAAATTCAGCAAAGAAGTTTTCGAAGTAGCAAGCAGTGATCTAGTGAATATGGGCATTACTGTTGTGTCCTATACTTTAAAAGATATTCGAGATGAAGAAGTAAGTTAATTTTTTCTCCATTAAAAATCATTTATTTTATGTTCAACAACTTAGGAAGAATTTTTATGCAAAAAGTGTAAAACAATTGAATATGCTATACTGTGATATGTACTCATAAAGTCTTTTTGGTGTCAAAAGTCCCCCTTTAAGTGGTTTTATGATATTTATAAGTAATTTTTATTAATATGAGTTAATGTAGTCCAATCTTGTACGCTGTAAATATTGAATACATTTTTGTTTTGTTACTTTCAGGGGGCAAAGGTACGTTCAAATTTTGTTTTATCACTACATATAATGCCAATGCACAGCTGTTCAAACAATATTAGTATAAATTGTTAATATTCAAATAATGTGGAATTTAGAGCATATTTCAAGTGCTTGCTTCAGTGGGTAGCAAAAACTTTCTATACATATTTGCAAAACTTTGTCATTCAAATAAGTGTGGTACTCTTACTGTATGCTGCCTTTGTGTAATTCAGGCTGAACAAAAATTCAATGCTGAAATTAATTGTAGTATCGGAGCCTCCATACCAAAATAGGAATCCGACAAGGGAGAATAGAGAGGGAGTAGTTGGCGTAGTGCGCAAAGCCTCGGCTTGCTAAGCCGAAGGTCCCGGGGTCGATTCTCTCGTTTGGGTCCCTCAAAATTTTTCCGTCGGTTCCTACAAATGGGGGCTCGTCCGGGATGGAGACAGCTACGGCTACACGAAGCCAAGAGTTGTGCGATGAAAACATATTGAGGGTTGCACGTCTCCCAAAAATGCATTGTTTTGGCTGTGTGCCACTGTGTGGGGGAGTGTACCCGAAAGTGTTGAGTTGTTGAACTTTAGGACATTCGAGGGCGAATGTCAGTTCAGGATGGCCGAGTGGTAGTATCGGGGCCTCCATACCCAAATAGGAAACCGACAAGGGAGAATAGAGAGGGAGTAGTTGGCGTAGTGCGCAAAGCCCTCGGCTTTGCTAAGCCAAAGGTCCGGGTTCGATTCCCGTTGGGTCCCTCAAAATTTTTCCGTCGGTTCCTACATAATGTTACTAAACAAAATTCTTAACGGAAAAACAGTATTCTTGGTAACTATATAACATTAAACATTTGTCAATTATTTATAGGGGTATCTAAAAGCTCTTGGAATGGCACGAACTGCTGAAGTGAAGCGTGACGCAAGAATTGGAGAGGCAGAAGCTCGTAGAGATGCTCAGATTCGTGAAGCTATTGCTGAGGAACAAAGAATGGCTGCCCGTTTCCTTAACGATACCGATATTGCTAAAGCACAGCGAGATTTCGAACTAAAAAAAGCCGCTTATGATATGGAAGTGCAAACTAAAGTAAGTATTTTTTTTTGCTTTTATCATCCCTTAAATAAATTATACATGTTTATTACATACGATGTATTATCTATAGAAAGCAGAAGCGGAAATGGCATTTGAATTACAAGCTGCAAAAACTAAACAAAGAATTATGGAAGAACAAATGCAAATAAAAGTAGTTGAACGCGGACAAGAAATCGCGGTACAAGAGCAAGAGATGTTAAGACGTGAAAGAGAATTAGATGCAACTGTACGACGTCCAGCTGATGCAGAAAAATATAGGTAAGTTACGTGAAGTTAAGGAATTGGAAAATGAATATTAATAAACATTATATTTGTAGATTAGAAAAGATAGCTGAAGCTAATAAAATGCGTTTAGTAATGGAAGCTGAGGCAGAAGCTGAAGCCATCAAAATTCGCGGTGAAGCAGAAGCCTTTGCTATTGAAGCAAAGGCTAAAGCAGAAGCGGAACAAATGGCAAAGAAAGCTTCGGCATGGCATGAATACAAGAGTGCCGCTATGATAGATATGATGCTTGACACTCTTCCTAAAGTAATTGGATAAGATTTTAAATTGTAATTACAATGTTCTTTTATTTACTAATATAAATCTTTTATGTTTAATGTTTTACAGGTTGCAGCTGAAGTTGCAGCACCTTTATCTCAAGCAAAGAAAATAACAATGGTTTCGAGTGGAAATGGAACTGTTGGAGCAGAGAAACTAACTGAAGAAGTTTTTAGTATCGTAACACGTGTGCCAGAATTGGTTAAAAATTTAACAGGCGTGGATATTGCAAAGGTACGCTAATCATAATAATTAATGTCTGACGTATATCAATGTAAGAAAACCTAATTATTACTTCTTTTTCAGTCCGTTCATGCTGCTTAAACAAATGGTACAAGAGTTTTAAATACTTCCTGACCACATTCATACTCGTACTAAGTATTTAACGAGTCTTTGATACACACATTTATTTTAATATGCTGTTGCATATTAGAGTTAATTTACAAGTTTTAACTTCGATGATATTTCGTTGAATAAAAAGTTCAGTATTTTCACTGCCAGGTAATTAAAAATATATCACTTTCGATTAGTGCCAATTTTGAATGGATATTTTAAAAACAAGTGTATTCAAATTGGTATACATATTCGAAAATAGATTATAAATTGTGAATATATTCGCACAACATTCGTATTCCATTACTCCACTGATACGCAATAGATAGCAATGAATGCCTAAGTTATACAGGCAGTGAATGTGTATTTTATTTAATCGATATTGAAGGCTCATTAAAGTCCAATTTTATTTTATGTAATGAAATAAGTTAAACTCGTATTAAGATTTTATGTTTATTATTTTTTTAATTAAACTTTTATGCACTTAGAAGAGAAGAGAAACAAATGCAAATATATCTTTTTGAATCTCATATTGACCAAAGATGGTCCAGTTTTGTCCATACGTATATAACTTTGCCACTATGTGCCGAAACATTCCTCTAAATATGCTGTACGTACCTTCCAAATGTATTGATATTATTAACGGGTATGCGTATTTTAGAAACGGAAGTGCTAATATTTAACAATTGTTCAATGTGGTTTGATGTTAAGTAACTATGTCTAGTCCCTGAAATTTAAATATCTTTACTTAATGTTTAGTTATACTTCCTACATTTAAAGATGCATTAATATATTTTGCGTCAATTTTAGCTAGAATTTACTGTGATCTGAAACTCTTTGTACTAACGGAAAAAAATAGTCATAGTTCTTGAAACATATTTCAGAGCTTTGATTACAAAATTTGTATGACCAATTTAACGCCTTAAATTGATGAAAAAAAGATTCGATTTTATGTAAAGCGATTAAACGTTAAAATTAAATTTGTTGTGTTAATTTGCACACCCTGTTGTTATAAATCAAAAACAAAAACAGGAAACAATAGAAGTTATAAAACTAGAATCTTTTAAAAAAGCTTATGTTAAATGCGGGTTAAAACTTATTTACATAACGTTCCACCCGAATTTCAGTATGTTGGAAATGAATCTTATCTTAAAATAAACCTATGAAGGCAACTTACTCTTAAAATCAACTTAACATTATGATTTCTAATTTGAATCGTTATTATCATTATACACTGCAATTTATCTCTGAAGATGCATATATTTCTTGAAAATTTATAATATGGATGCATACAAGTCATTTTTAGTAGATTTTTTAGCTGGTGGGATCTCTGCAGCTGTTTCAAAGACTGCAGTTGCACCATTGGAAAGAGTAAAGTTATTACTCCAAGTTCAATATACCTCAAAACAAATTAGACCCGAAGATCGGTATAAAGGTACGTTTTTGAGTATAAATCAGCATACTTGTTTATTCTTATATGATTTTAATTTTATCAGGTATGATGGATGCATTTGTACGCATACCCAAAGAAACTGGTTTTCTAAGTTTTTGGAGAGGAAATCTGGCTAATGTAATCCGGTATTTTCCAACCCAAGCCTTGAATTTTGCATTTAAAGATAAATTTAAAAGTATATTTTTGGGAGGTGTCCCAAAAGATGCATTTTGGAAACAGTTTGCTGGAAATTTGGCATCTGGTGGAGCTGCTGGAGCAACATCTCTCTTATTTGTTTATCCACTTGATTTCGCTCGTACAAGGTAATGCATATGTGTATATACTGTTAGCTTCATATAATATAGTAATAAATATATGTTACAGATTAGCTGCAGATATTGGAAAAGGAGATAAAAGAGAATTCAAAGGTTTGGGAGACTGTTTAGTAAAAATTTTCAAGACTGACGGTCTTTTTGGTTTATATCGTGGTTTCAATGTGAGTGTTCAAGGGATTATTATTTATAGAGCCGCTTACTTCGGTTTTTATGATACCACAAAAGGCTTGCTACCTGATCCAAAACACACCCCTCTACATATTACCTTTTTAATTGCGCAAGTGAGTTATTTATTATTTTATGATTATTTTCAAATTGTAATACATAATATTATTTACAGGTTGTAACAACAACGGCTGGAATCATATCATATCCTTTTGATACAGTTAGAAGACGTATGATGATGCAATCGGGCCTTAAGAAAACAGAAATAATGTATAAAAATACATTGGACTGTTGGATGAAAACAGCCAAAACAGAAGGTGTTGCAGCGTTTTTTAAGGGTTCACTTTCAAATATTCTTAGAGGTACTGGGGGAGCATTAGTTTTAACGTTATATGATTCAGTTAAAGAAGCAATTGAGGACGCGCTAAAGACAGATGAAAAACCTAAACCTGCTGCACCAAAATGATATTAGTTCAACTGTGTTACATCTGTTAATTCTTCTACAAATTGAATATAGATTAAGTAAATCAATTCAAAATGTTTTTGATTATTCATACCATGAAAATAATCATTGCATATAGTAAAATTATTCATGTTCCTGTAACAATTTATAAGTAACAATGTAAAATATTTTATTTACAAAAAAAAGATGTTTCATTGAAATATATATACTCTTACCAATAAAAATAACACATTTTAATACTTTATTGTTTAATACATTAGCTTCGGTAAATTTGAATATTACTAGGTATATATATTCGGTGCAATGTTAACATAGCATCTGTGACCTAGTTTGGTGGCATTTACAAATAGATCAATTATTTATTTATCATTTTATGGAATTAAATTTTCATGTTTATATGGAAGTTAAACTGGAAAAATTATGTACAAAATTTGTAAATGCCTTCAAATGAATGTCATAGATTTTGTATTATTATTTATCATATTTAATTCTTTCTATAAACAGATCTGTACAATTTAGTTAAGCATAGTATGCCGATCATAAATATTACGACGTTGCTCGCGAACTTGACGTTTCCATTTGTCCTGCTGATGACCAACGCGATTTAAAACATTACCTCTTTCACCCATAGGATGAGATGTACCAGGGGCTATTGAGGGATCATCCTATTAAAACATGAATGATTTAAGTAAATACTACATATATACATTACTCTGATATTTTATATATACTATATATATTACATAACAGCTTGTATTAACATACCTCTTCATTATTATGTTCATGATAGCCAATATTTGTTGAAGCTTTATGAATTCTTTTGTTTAATAATGGGTCCAAACAAATTAAAAATAACATATAAATCACTAAGAGGGATATTACCCAAATAACAAGTATCACCACTATCTGTAAAAATAATCTCATGATTATTCCTGCTAAAAGAAAACTAACAAAAGACTTACTTTGATTACAGCAGTGTTTCTATTTTCATATTTGCAATCACATCGTGAACAAAAAATTTCCTCTTTACCTTTCAACTGATCCCCTACTTTTGTTAATACCACATCTTCACAGTTACTGTGGATTAAAATTTAAATGAAGTTATGTAGTGCTGAATACACTGTACAGATGTTAAACACGTGGGATTTAGTTCACTAATTGAATATTAGAAATTTTAATTACCATTGTGAGGGTGGAACATTTATAATATATGTTTGTCGTTCCAATGACGATTGTGTTGTATTTATAACGGATGAAAGACTAGGACAAATGCATTTACATCGCTTATCATCATATTGCGCCTGCAATCGTTCGTACAGATTATGTATTATATCAATTAGATTTCGTTGTTTTATAAATTGATGTTCTAACCTCAGATTCTGACAGAAATACAAATATGATCGCAGTTGCGAAGAAAATGTGCTTCAACATTATATTGTTAAAACTCTCATTCAGTATGTGTTCCTCTTCTATTACTTCGATGTATTTAACTTATTGGTCAGGTGTATTGTCAAACAAAACACTTACTGTAGTACCATCTTGTACACAGCTCTTAACTGTCAAATAATATAAAAGTAACTGATGTTACGTCCCAAACCCCTAGTAAAGGCGGATACGCAACAAGAAATGGATCTTGCTTCATCTCCGGTCTACTAGCCTTTAGCGCCATACACTACTCGAAGAGTGGGGACATGCAATGGTGAGGGATAAAAAGAAAGGCATTTCGTCTCGGGATCGTTTGCTAAACTCGTCAGTAGGGTTGATCCAAATGACCCATACCTCAGATACCTTGACTATTGAGATTTAGAAATGACATATTGAGGACTGGAGCGAACGTGGTCATAATGATCACCGTTCGAACCACTCAGATTTTTGAGATTTGAAAGATCCGCAAATACCCGCTTAAGAAGCCCAATGCGCCTAGGAACGGCACACTGTTAACAAATGACACAGGTGGCATATTCTACAAATATTGCAATCGATGAATCGCAATATATCTCGACATAAAACGATATGACACGTAATTTGATTTAAACCACAATTTATATATAATATGGAATGGTTTAGCAATTAATGAATCACTACTATATATTTTTTAAATTATATTAATTGAACATAATGAAAAATAAAAATTTTCCTTAAACTAAAGTCATAATCGTTCATTAGTCATACAACAAACGTTCTGTTCAAATCTGATATATGTAATTTCTTTTATATGATTTAATACATTTTGATTAAAATAAATCAACATTCTTAAATATAATACATTAGCTTACATCGATTTTTCATTCATATACTCTGCTGTTTCATGTATCCCTATTAGTTCTTTATCTTGATATAAGAGATAAGATCTTTGTAGGACGTTTGAAACTTACATACTATATAATCATTACATCAACACATTCACTCTATACTGATTCATACACTTCACAGAAGATTCAGATTTCAAAGTGCACACTGGCATCGTTTAAAATGAATCGCTATACTCGCTGAGTATATTTCATAAAATTATATGGAATATTAATCACAACTATACCATGAATAGACCTATGTGTACATATATATTTATATACTTTTTTTTATACGTGTTTTTATGCACTAGTATTACACAATGAGTAATGAAACGTACAAATGGACTGGGCAGTCTTTGCACATCTTATTTGTAAAATAGATCTTGCACCATTTATTATCACAATTATAAGAATGTTATTAATAATACGATACAGTACGATGCAAGTTTTTTCCATTGCGTTCGTTTCCTTTGATAGTACTATGTGCCTCACATACTTATAAAGCGATTTTCAGAAAGTACACCAACCAAGTATGGTACCTTGCAATTAAGATTTAGCTACATCTTTACTGTCATACTATTTGTATGAAAGCATCATTCAGAACATGAAACATTTTAGGAGCTTTCCCAAACTATAATCGCGATCAATATAGATAGTACGACCGTTCCAATAACAAGAAGTATGCATTTTTTCTTGCGTAGTTTATTTTTATACATACTCGCTTGCCTTACATGTGAATTAGCTTCACTGACATTTACTTCTGTCCTTTCAACAGAAGCTTCTATGGAATCAATGACCTCTCCTTGCTCATGCACCAAAGCACCAAGATCTTTGAATATCTGATTGATATCACTGATATTATTCTGTAAAAATAGTCATTACAGTATAGATATAAAAGATTGACCAATTGCTGTAGTAATAAAAAAATTTACCTCCAGCTGCCTTATACTTGCTTCTTGTTCCTCCAACATCCGCAAATTTTGTTCCTCCTTTAATTGCTGTTGCTGTATTTGTTTCTGAGTTCTGCTATCTTGTAATTCTATTAATGTTTCTTGTTTCTTTTCTCCAAATGGAGCAATACCTGCACTTGCTTTGGCTTTCCTAACCATTTCTTTCTCTTTAGAGGCTGCAAGCCTTTGCACTGCCTAAAACAAAGAAATTTATATAACAAGGTATACATTTCACTGTGTAAATAAAATGTGTTCATGTAGTTACTTGGAAAGAGTTCAATGCACTTGTAAATTCATCTTGAAGACGTTCTCTTTGCATTTTACGCTGTCTCTGTTCTCCTGGACTAGTAGAGCCTGCATTATTAGCCAATATAGCTAAGTCTCGAAGATGTACACTAGTATCTTTGGCTAGCTGTTGTGTATAATGTTGTATTTGATGCCTAAAAGACATGGTGTATAACAGCTATTCATATAAAATAATTATAAATGGAAACTTACAACTGATTTCGTAGTTCTTGAGAATCTGTAGAACTACCCAATTGGTTGACCATTTTTTGCATGGAAGATACTGTTGAACATAAATTGAAATTGTAGCTAACCTCTCACATAGACATAATCCATATACTTACCATTTTGAGATATCTTTAAAATTGATGTGCCAATGCTTTGAGACAGCCTGCCAAAATCTTGTTCTCTAGCAGGACCACCATTGTGATATGATGAAAACCCAATATCCATGTTGACTTGTGTGTTATTTAAAAGAGATTAAAAGTATTAAAATATTATGTACTATATGCAACAGTAACCTCCTTCTTAGAGGTTATTTATTCACTGATTAACACATCAAGATAAATGATCGTAATAAAAATCACTTTTGTAGTTTTCTCACGTATTCTGGATACACTGGACTTGGTGATAGCACCGTTCGCAATAAAAATTGAAATCAATTATTATCTCCTCGGTTTTTCACGCGTACAACGTAGATGCGCGCACGATGAAAAGTCACAGATATGGAAGAAAACACAATGACAGTTCGTACGTCAAAGATGGTAAAGAATTATTATTACTATTGCCCCACCGCTGTCATTAAAACGACCAACAGGATGATCGGCCCACAAGATGACTCATACGGTTACCATCGAAAAATTAGCGATTTCACCTACAAAAGCTATACGCATCGACCTTTGTGATACCGCTCGAAATAAACCAAGTTCACTATGTGAAGCTCTAAAAGTTCGCGTAAATCGATAATGCTAAGACAAGTTTGAATGAATATAGTCGTCACCACTTGTCACGTAGCTCTACACACGAACCATGTTGAGATAAATAAACCGCTCCCGAAAGAAAAATGAGGCCATTACGCATGTGAAACCATCTTTATTGCTATTTGCTGAGAAATTGATGAATAATTTCAATTCGCGTAAAAAGAAATAAGTTCTTAGACACGCATGCACACGATTATTGAATATCATACAGGTGCAAACTTTTCTCTCGCTATGCTTTTTAATCCCTTTCTGTTTCACTAAAAATATCTTTTAATTACTGGTGTTGCTATGAGTAGTACTCTCTATCGCGAGATCTCGTTCCGACGACTTGCACAAAGTTTTGAAAGTATTATTCTGAAAAAATTCAATATAACGGGAAAATGACGAAGATAAAAAGAAATAAAGTACTCAGTATTCCAAGATTTTTTTATTTGAGTGTATAAACATTTGTTACAGCGCTCTCCTATGTTTGTCTGCTTACAAATTATACTTGTATCTTGTGTGTAGTAATAAATATTTTATTCGAATCATCGAATAATCACATTGGTCGTTTTTAATATTTAAAAAATATATACAAAAGTATTTACAAAGAAATAAATGAGCGCTCGTCGCACCAATAATATATTCGATAGAAAAATAAACTTGTAGTTCTACTTATAATCAGGGTGGAGAGCTTAGTTTATAAAATTGTGTGGTTTATAAATTAAAAAAAGAAACTGTGTTGATAAAAATCGTCGTGTTTGTTTTCATAGAACGATTTGTTAAATAAACATAATGACTCGGATATAATCTGCGGGCATTATTTTAAAAGTGCATTAATATCGCGTGACAAGAATGAATTTTACTTATCCATTAAATACGAATCTTTCTCAGTTTAAAATTTGCGATTTGGGGGAAATTTAAATTTACATCATTTAATTAGCTTATACGTTTAAATAAAATTAAAAAGTATATATAAGTCATGACTGTGATAAGCTTTATGATTTAAAGAATAATAATCTTCACATAATGGAAAAATATGTTTCAATTATAATATTCCACCCCGGTTTGCTCAATTAAGAACACATAAATTTGTATAAAATACTTATTTAAGTTATGCCATGGAAACAAATTAATACACGTTACACGAAATTGTGGTATCATAGATGATCGAAAAACTTTGTTCAACATGAACGAAAGAAAGCTAAAGTCATCCAGGTATTTCAAGGCTCAGTTTTGAAATCTTCTCAGTTACAAACAATTTTCTAGCTTCACAATTGTGAATTTTCAAAACGTTCGCCTATTGTCATGATCCTGGAAAAACCTACGTCAATAAATACTTTGAACTAGCTACCTTTTTGTTATTCGGACACGGTACATTGTACATTTAACATACAGTTGAAAGAAAAAAACATCATTATCGTTCACATGAATCGATATAAATAAATTGTTATATTTCTTTTGATTATTTCTCGAATCGTTAAATATCGAATTGTCATATGCAAAGAATCATTCCTTGGAAATATTTTTATCACCAATTATTACGTCATACTTTCAGTGGATTGTGCATCGTTTAAAGCAGCGTTTTTCAAATACTACTCGTTTAAAAACTTTCTTGCTTATTTACATTATAAACATTTTAAGTGGTCCAACCAAATAACGTTCGTTAATTACGGTAACGAACTTTCACATAAAACCACATTCTCCACGTAAACTAATATCTTTACAGATTGAAAAACGTCAGTACAAGATATTTTAAAATGCACAGCATACGTATAAAGCTGTTTTTACACATGTACTGGTCATACAAAATCTTGTTCGGTTCCTTCTGTGTAAAAGGATGCTATTAAAACTCGTTTCTCGATTTATAACAATGGTGCGTATCACTCTGTCGGTAATCGAGGTCACGACATACGATTGGTAACATACTTTACTACAAACTCAATTCAATAAGTTGAGGTATTCCACATAGTATCGCTTCGTCTCGATTCTTTGGTCTTTCAAATTTTCTTTGGTTTCTCTTTCGTCCTTCTATGTGTTCACCCAGATACCTAATATCTCACTTTGTCACAAAATCGATTTAACGTGTCAATCACAGACTGGTCTCCTCGATGGAATCCGCTCTCTCAAGCTGCCGTCCCTTGTCGATACCTATGAAATACGTTGTGACGAAACCTTTCGGCTTAACGTATGTATTTCCTCGAAGGTGGCACTTGACACCTTGCTGTTCAAGAACAGCCGCAGTTTCCGATGTAACCTACGTACATAATTATCATATCAAATAGGAATTATTACAAAAACGAATAATCTTCGAACAAAATCTAATTCTAACTGAACCTGTATTTTTCCTGGAACACCGGTAGTGTCCATTCTTGATGCCATGTTTACAGCATCTCCCCAAATATCATATAATGGCTTTTGAGCACCTACTACACCTGCTGTTACTTCTCCATGTGATATTCCAATTCTCAATCTAAGAGGAAAGTGTTTGTTATTTTGTGTAAATGATTTAAAATTTAAAGGATGATTTATAGAATGCAAGTAGGTACTTATGAGGTTCCGATGCAGATTTTGCGTTTAATTTATCTAGCACTGCCATCATCTCAGCCGCAAACTTGGCCATCACCTTTACCACGTCGTCGGTGTAATTTTCATCACTTTCCGTGCTACGCATAGAATCGCGTCGAATGGCGTCTAATCCACAAGCTGCCATGTATGTGGTGCCTAAGATAATTTATATTATTATGATTCTAGAGTACATCTCAGAAATCATTCATGTGTATCCTTTTTCGATTATTTACCAGCAATTTTTATTTTTTCAATTCGACAAGTGAAACACGGCTTGAATAGCAATTTATCAAAATCACATATGATCTCGTTTAGGTGTGCCAGAATATTGGTTTGGTTTTCATCATCATATTGGCTTTCATCAATGGATACATTCGTCAATGAAGCAAACATGACGGCCACGTTGCTATGGGCTTCATGATAAGGCTCGTTCTCCTGTGTTCTATTCATGTTTAAGTAGAACTCCGCTACGTAGAATTTATACGAAATGAAATTACGTTTTTAATTTTTAACAATTTAGTGTTACTTAAAAACCAACATACCAACATGTTCTGGTAAAATGTTACGAAGCAAAAGTTTATTGGCATTTCTTGTGTGGAATGCTTCGTCCTGTTCTTTGGTTAATCGACGCTTCCATAAATAATCTAATCTGCTCAAGTATTCTGCCTGAATAAATTTTCATCAGAGTTATCATACACAAACAATATGTTACTGAAGAAATTGTGAATTTATTGGTTCATTTCCACTCACCTGACGGTCGATCAAGTGTAAAGAAAAAGTAAGGAAAACTACGCTTAAAATGTGAGCCAATCTAGGCTCTAAGTATGGATTCCATCTCTCACCTGACTGTGAAAAAGAGTTGGAAATAAAATCACAACTAACACCGATTAATTTGTTGTCGAGAATTAAAAATTACCTGAAACAAATTTGAACGATGTATCCAAACATTCCACGAATAAAATGCCACTACCGCGATGCCTATCACTAACTTTAAGAAATAATGGAGTCTCAGAAACAGAAAACTTGTCAGAATTGCCAAGGAACAAGTTTGCGTCATTTGCTAAACATAATCATTGAATAATATTAAAAATGATGTCATGTATTTTAGAGAATTTAATCTAGAAAAGAATCTACAGCATACAAGTACCTACTAAACAATCTTACCCAAGGTGTAGCCACACATTCGACTTCTGAAGCGCCCGGTTCAATTACGCTAGATGTCATATTGTTGCTTCCATGCTCATCCACATTTTTACACTCAAACTGAAAGTATGGAATCATTAAATAAATTGTGCTACTTTGTATAATATTTTTTAATACCGTTTACTTACAATCATGTCAAACATGGCACAAGCTGCTAACATTATCGTTATTACCAGATACAGAACTGTTCTGAGAACTGCGCTCCAGACAACCTAAAGTACAATATACAAATTATATACTATGAAATAGTATAATGATCATATAAGAAATTGAATATACAATAATATTAACCTTTACGCTGGTTTGATACAGAAAACATAATAATTTATTGCGTGGGTGGGGAACGTGCCCTTCCTGTTCATCGTGTGGGTCTTTGTATCGGTTCCACGCAAAGTGCATCCAAGCTATCGGCAGTAAAGCGATCAAAAATAGCAACGCTGCCGAATAACTAATCGTTGTGCTCAAGTGCCACCTAAAAATTAATTATCATATTATTAAAATATAATTGTACTATTAATAAACATTTTTATAATGAAAACATACTCAGAAAGAGAAAGCGTTGGTACTAGGTAAATCAGTCCCATAAAGATCAGGACAAAAACCGCAGAACTGATATAAAACTTAAAAAGCGGATCAGGTTCCTTCAAAAACGGTATCTCCCAACTCCACTGTTGAAACGTTAAGAACACAGGATTTATGTGTTCCCATTTGCACCATTGCCTGGAAGATTATCCAAAAATTTATCTTTTAATATTTTATCCTGCAACATGTGCAAAATAGCTGACCTACAGGTGCTACTTACTCCCACTTAGTGAGAGGCATTTGCCTAATAGCCTCCTCCATCTCCGCATCTGCGGTTTTGAGCATGAGATGATAATCCCGCAAACAGGAGTCCATAAAGTGTGTACGTCGTCTGTAGGTGCTGGCGAACACATCAACGTGATTATTTATAGTGGCGGTGAGCCGTCTACTGTTTCTTGAGCCAGAATTCACACTTGTCGATCTAACGTTGTAGAATCTCACGTAATGCTTATTATCCACCCGAGGGGGATCCGGAGTTATGACTGTCAAGGTGCTCTCGCTGTTCTGCAACAAGGTCCGCTTGTCAACGATACGAAACACTCGACGGAATTTCGTTCAACGATTAAGGTGATATATCAGTGGCGTAGGAATTGCTCAAATGTTCCTATCCCTTTTGCTATGAAGAACGTATATATAAATCTTCGAAGAATTATCAAGTACAGTTAGTGAAAGTGACATAGTGACGTCGTAAATTGAAGTATTAAACGATGATATAGCCACATCTAGGGCCGTATGTCATTTGTGAATTGATATTTAAAATTTCTGCTTACAATCTTTCATTAAAGCTATACTGTATTAAGTCTCCAACGCCCCCTGTCCAATAGTAATGGCCATATTAGTAAAAATTAACCTGCAGCTGTTAAGGATTAAGAGGTAGACAAGATTTTTGGATGTACTGCAATAGAATTCAGAGTTGACATCGAACAGCCCTGAACCAAGCTCGAATTCCTTATCTTCCTCAAACTTTGTACTTTGAGGCCTGACTGATTTTACGAATTGACTATATTGGTTCCGCCAAAAAATGCGTTAGTCATGCAAAACACTGTACTCAATTACACCATTTACCATTGTTTGGTATACACCGTAACTAAAGAGTTAAATATATGATTTCTCCATCTCGTTTTGGTCTACCACCAGCTTCCTACGTCACTGGGAAATACGCACCTGCATAGGTGGCAAGTCGGGAATTGACGGCGTGATCAGGTAGCTTCGAATTCCGTACTTCTTAAGAACCTCATCGTTCAAGGACTCGACGGGAACGCAATCGTATTCCCTGGCATCTACCAGATCCAACGTTTGCTGTGTAATGTGAACCTTGCCGGGTTTTCCTGTTTGCTCCATTTTATTAGCTATAACGACGTCGCGTGACCAAACATCGTACTGCCACTTGTTGGCGCCCAGAATCCCCGATATTATGTTGCCCGAGTGAACTCCAATTCTCATGTTTACGTCCACTCCACTCTCACGACGTACTCTTGCTCTTACTTCATTGATAATCTTTATCATGTCTAGGCCTGCAATTATACCAATTGAATTTCCGATCATGTAAGTGAATATACAAAGATGAATATACGTATAAGGAAATATAGTATACCTAAATCTACACAGCTTTTCGCGTGCTGAGAATTTGGAGTTGGTATACCACTCACGCAATAGTAACAATCACCTAAGAATTTGATTCGTAGAACATTATGTCTCTCGGAAGCCTCGTCGAAACTACCGAACAAATCATTCAAAGTCTCGACTAATTTTCGTACTGGTAACGTCACAGTTAATCCAGAGAAATTCACCACATCAGCGTATAAGATGCTTACATCGTTGTGCTTCTCGACGCGTAGATCACTGAAATTCCATTGATAAAATTTTCGTTATAATTCTATGCCTACACAATTGGAGATGATTAAATTATCATAAGATTAGCGTACTTATGAGACCGTCCTTTAGGCGGTGGTTTCTTGTGTTGCTCTATGAACTTAAAAATGTCCCTAAAATCTTTCTTAATGTTTGCAGCTATATGTTGTGGTAATATACTTCGCGTGAGTTGTTCCTATAAATTGTTATAATTCTTTATAAAAATAGTTTCTTCAAATATCACAACATATCTATAGAAGGAAGCATACTTCTTGATCTTTTTCATAATTCAACCGCAACGTTGACTCCACGCATTTCCGACGATCAAGGAACGATCGTCTGATAACAACTTCATTCATAAATCTGAAATACAGTCCTAGGCCATTCACGCAGGCAAAGTATATCGTATCCGTAATGATCTGAAAATTGACAAATTGAAATATTCGTAAATAATTCAAGAAAATCTTCTTAGATAACAAAATTCATCCGATCAGCTGATTCTTCGATTATTCGAAAACGTCACCTAAACGTATATTTATACGGTTGATTTTCAACAATCTTACGTCAACGATCACGAGACGTTACCTTCGTAGTATAATCGAACGTGTTTCTGTAAGTGATTAACGAGAGAGTGGCCAGGTAGCATATGGTAGCCGTGATCCCGAGTATGAAAGCGTGCAGATTTTCTGTGAGAGGTAGGAAGACATAACAGGCCAGGAGCGCGTGCGTTGCATACGCGGGTCTGAAAAAACAAATGCAATTAACATACTGGCATATAACCACTGTATAACTTCGTACCAATACATTCATTAGCGGAAAAGGTAAATTGATTCTCAATTAGCTGATTACTGAATACGTTTCGCTAATAAGAGTCGCGCATTACTCTATATGCATCTAATTAACAACGATCAAACGTGTTCTCCAATTTTCGCACGGATATGTACATAATCGCGAAAAACGACTAAAAGGAAAAAGAAAATATAAACGACGGCAAGTATCAAGATCGGAGCAACTTCATTAACTCTGATCTTATTGCAATAATGGAAGATAACGACTTGAGATGGCTCGTTATCTACCCTGAAACATCTTTTCTTATTTAAAAAAAAAAAAAACAATTACGACCTTGCAGGGAAGTATCTCACGGAACCCGCAGCAAAATTGAAGAGGCAACCGCAAGAGAGGCGTGAGTGCAAACAACTGAGTTTTAGAAGATACCACTAAAAGAATAAAAGATAGTATTATTCAAATAAACTTATTTGTTTAAAAATTACGCATGGTGGACAAATATTTTTGGTAATAGAGTAATAGAGCACAAACGACAGAATAATTCATACGTTAAAAATTTTGTTCCATTTAAAAAAAAAAAATTCAAAAACTTTCAGAGTTGATTTCACCCCCTCAAAATGATTTTCCACCAAACAAAAAATTGTTTCTTGCATACTTCGTTATCTTCTACACACATACACACACAAAGTTTCATTAAAAATAGAACTTTCCTACTGAGATTATCAGTCAAAATAAAATTTGCAATTCACGCTATTTTTGCATGGAACTGTATAACTTCACGCTCGTCTCTTGCGCCTATCTCCTCAATACTCTCTTCCGACAAGATTAATATCGATAAGCGGTTCGCCGATCTTTCGTAACTGTGGTTTCGAGGAAGTAAGTAAACCGAAGTTACGAGGCATGGAGCGCAGGTTATGCGAGCGGGACTGGACGAAGGTCGCCGATGATAATTAAACGGCGACCTTGCCACGATTAGCCAGGAACTTCCCCGTTCGTTATCGACGTTACCTTATCGGTGGTATGTTGTCGGTATACATGAGGGTGTAGTATAGAGGAACAGCCAGATCACCGATTACCAACAGTACCACGATCAAACAGGACAACATCACCGGAAGATAGGTGTTCCTCGCGATGATCTTCGACCTGAACGAGAGGGCGATCACCGGGCATAGTAACGCGCTCACCACACTACAAACCACCACGTCTGGCACACAGTTCTCAATGTTGACCTGTGGAAAAAGTGGAACATCTTAAATGTTGCCTCTCTCTCTCTCTCTCTCTCTCTCTCTCTCTCTCTCTCTCTGTCCAATTGGACACTTATGCGGGTATTTTTGGCGATACCAAGTATCGTTACATGCGGTTTACCCGTAATTTCTGTGTACACCGTGTGCAGGTCTATAAATAGAAACGAAATGACCGGCCGCTCCTTACCGATGGAAGATTATCGATTCAACGAGAATTGGCTTGTGGAGAGGTAGTCGAGGTTGTTCGCGATTTTGAAAAAAATGAAATTGAATAAACTTCTAATTTATTATTTGTAACATCGTGAGATTTGAACGTTTTCAACGATAATGTATCGTTTCGATGTGAACGCGTTAAAATACTCTCCCACGTTAAGGATACACGATATTATACGAAAAGAATTCGCGAAGTTCTCCACACGCGATAGCGGTAATTAAAAACA
This sequence comes from Habropoda laboriosa, assembly GCF_001263275.1. Taxonomy (NCBI): domain Eukaryota; kingdom Metazoa; phylum Arthropoda; class Insecta; order Hymenoptera; family Apidae; genus Habropoda; species Habropoda laboriosa. Next base: position 1,024,108 of record NW_017100307.1, on the reverse strand, counting down.
CGAAAGAAGAAGCTTTAATTAATGCGATATATACGCGCTGGTACGGCTTGTCGGTTTCAACTAGAGGCCTCCACACGTTGTTTCACTTACCATTGTAACCAGAATCAGACAATACGTGCTTCCGAGGGCCAATTGTAGGATAACGAAGAGCGACAGATAACCATACTGAAGCCTCCTCTGGTAAACCGTGAACAGCTTCTCTAGGTTCTTGTATTTGAACTGTTTCTGAAAGTGAAAGCTCATGTGAGATTATGTATTCGGCGTGTGGCCGAACGGATCGTTGTTTGGACTTTCTCACTGAGCTAACATAGATCATTATCGTAACAATATTTTTTGACATCGATCCAGTTCGTTCTTTTCCTTTCTACGCAACTTTCGATGCTAATAAGAGGGAAAAAACTGGGTTACGATTATATTTATGAAATTTTGAAGAAAACATACGATGCTCTTTTTTTTTCTTGAAATTTAGATTATCATATTTCAGCTTAAAGATAAGAACGAATTATTGTTTCGTGATTAATGCCCTCTGCTTGAAGCAACGCGATGCAACATTTTACAATGGATTCTTTTAACTTTCACCCGTGATCATTTGAATTTAACGCGTGATATAGCAAGCGTGTTTGCCTCGTTACCTTCCAAATGACTTGGGAATTAAAGTTCGTGAGAAATGAGGCTAATTAAACAAACCAGGAATAGCAATCGAAAAATAAGGAAAAATGTACTTCTAGATAGTTAGCATCAAATTCGAGAAGAATAGTCTTAAACGCGAAAATAGTGTTCTAGTTTGGAAACCGAGTGGACGAATGGGGGCGCAAGTGTTACCGTCGATCGTTCATCTAAATTAAAACCTGTCTGCACGCACTGTCACGAGCAAGTTGTCACAGAAAGAAAGACCACCTTAAATCCACAAAATTATCGATCGATGAAGAAAACTAGTTTCACATGAAAACGGTGAATGAAACCGGTTAAAATGCGCCATCCATTTTCACACAGACAAGTCGTACATCACTTGAAAAACACAACCAATTTCAAAAACACATGTAAGTGTGCGAGGAAAAATCGAAAATTCGATTTTTACGTTCAATATCTTTACTTCCTTCACGCCTCGTCTAAGACTGATTCGCCCTGGACAAGCTGGCCTTCTCTAAACGTCAATCTCCTTTGTCCTGTGCCACGGCTAGGATCAAACGCGTTTTTGTCAGTAGAATTTTTTCGTTGGCGAAACCAAAAGTCTCTCTCGCGCTAGACGAGAGCCTAACACACGTGTTCGTCACACCGATCTTTCAACGAGTATGACATTTCCCCGGATCACATGCAATTACATACCGGTCAGCCGTACCAATCAAATGAATCTCCCTCTCGCGCGATTATCATCCATAACACACATAACGAGACTATTGACGGTTACTGTAACATTCCAGTCGATCCGGGACGAGCGCAGGAAAAATCCTTCGACGTTTCCTACGCTTCGTCCAATATGGAATCGTATGGAATTACGCGACAGAAAAACACACCATCGCACAACTGTCCACTCAGAAACACGTCGACAACAACAACATCTCGAATATCTCTAAACTAAATCACTTTGCAAAAAGTCACACCTTCCGATGAAAATGGTACACCTCCTCTTCGTTCGCCTCTATCGAACGATACAATCCGATAAATCAATCCCACACACTACTTCCTCTCTTACAACTGTACCGAAACCGCGAGATACGAATAAACAATCACACACTATCGAAACGTGATTATTGGTTTGACACGGTGAATTACCAGGCAAGAAGAACAAGCGAGATGAAATTACAAGCACTGTTTCCCCATTGATGAGAGGAAAACGAAGGAGCCGGGAAGTTTTGACGCGCGCGCACGCGTCTATCTCCGGACAGTCACCGGCTGTCTGATGAAAAATCGACGCGTGCACACGGTGGCTGACGTGAATTATGCGGCTCGACGTGAAGTACGATAAAAATCGGACCGAGTATCGTGGGGCGCAGCCGCGCCTCCACCCGACACACACCGCGTTTCCTTTCCACCGGTTCCCTGCCGCAGGAAGGAAACCACCGGTGCCAGAGAGTCTCTCCGTACAGAAACGATACGCGTTCCTGTCTCTGCGTTTCGCGCGTGCGTTTCTCGTGCCTCGGTTCTATGGCCACAAGAACCTTTCGTCCGGACCAGCGAATATTGATCTTCAATCTCGAACTCGTGCCCGACCACCTTTTCCCATCCTTTTTTCTCTCCTTTCGTCTAATCGTCATAATATACGTGTGTACTCTTGCCTGGAACGTAAGTAAGTACGTTGGCAGTATTGAATATTAGTCAGATGAGGTTAGGATAGCTTGCTTCGAGTGACATGGTTAAGAAAGTGTCGATGAAAGTGTTTTTTTCGAGGTTTTGTCGAAGAGTTTTCTTTTTCAAGAAAGAATTGTAAGATGAATTCAGTGGATTTTTATGGTTATCTAGATAGGAGAGACTGAGAGTGTGAAAGATTGACAAATCGTTGTGTTTTTATTAATTGTTATTTCGCAGTTTTTTCAAATCGTCGTTTGAGTGTAATTCAATGTATGATTTAATTGAAGATAGAGTAATTGATATCAGTGAGATTTACCAGTAATAAGCAGCTCTGATTATCTTTCGATAGAGTTGAATTTGTTTTTCTTATTGAAGCTTCATTCAAGTCTGAGGTAAGAAACGAGGAAGCTTAAGGAAACTATCGTAGCGGGCAGATAGCAATTTGCGGAATAAAAATGTTTTCTCAGGAAACATATTTGATGGGGGAGGGGAAATAATATCGCGCGTTCGCGCATTGAGATTCCGAGTGAAATTTTCCAACGCGGCATAGTTTAGTCTAGACAGGGACGGCGATAACTGTTCAATAGAATCCGATATTGCATGAAGAATCGAGAGATCTGAAAATATTTAGCATTCCTGTGGTCTCGAGATTAGAAGTTTCGATAACGGCGCGCGCGTCGATAACACGGTCGCTGCAAAATGTTTTGAACTTTCGCGAAGTGATAAGAATGTTTAGAAAAAAATAATATCGTCCACTTGCTTTAGGAATTTAATTGGCTGCGTTACGAGTGGTCTGCTTGTCGCGCGAAATCGAACTTCCCCTCCCCCTCGAGATATATATATATATACACAGGAAAATAAAAATGAGAAAAAGAGACAGAAACAAAAAGAAGAGATAAAAAAGTGACGTCATAAGGTGTATTTTTAACCGAGAAAATTCTTCAAGGAAGACCCTATTGGCGCCAATTTCAAAAAGTTCGATCACCCAGATATCGGCACACTAACATACATCGCTGGATTTACGATCGAAGGACGTGATCCAGATTGAATAATTTTTTGTTTTCGCTATTGCGGTTATCAAGAACGTTTGTTGATACAAGCACCGATATTGTAACAAATAAGCTGTTCACGCGCGAAAAAATTACAACTTTTCCTTGTAATCAAAGCAAAAAACACGATATAACATCCGACTACTCTTCAACTTCTTCACATAAGTATGCGACTGCAAAGTCGTTAAGATCCCCGTCATGATAGATAAAACCGGTGATAATCAATTGCAATTTCACGGAAATCTTCACGACGTTACCAGATAGCGACTTCTCGCGTTAACTAACGTTTTCACGGCCTCCTCGTCCATCTCCTAACGCCGTTCTTATAATTCAATTATTATACTGCGGTCGGCGGGAATATTTTGCAAAAACGTGTGAAACGCTACTAAACGAACGGAAACATTTATCTATGATTAGAATGATACGGAAATTAGGTAGGATTATCTGACGGAGACGAAAATTGAATATATTAGATTAAATTCGCTAATATCTCTGGATACGATCAACGATGATTACGAAACGTGAAATATCTCTGCCAACGTTTTTTAAACGTGGTTTAAAAGTCAACAATATCGATTCTTTCTAAGAAAGCTAAGTCTCGCAAGTTTAAGTAATATTTAGCCACTTTTCAATTTTAATGAAACTCGCAGGCAAAATTTTTCCCGGTGTGTGTGTGTCTGTGTTAATTCATTCCGGGAGCCTCTTGACACACCGATCATTAGCATCGCGATTAAAAATACCCACGTTTGCGTACATTCCCTTTCTGCTAGAAAAATTCCCGCGCGCTTCCAATTAGCATCGTTCGCTTGTTAACGACGACGACGACGACGGACTCGAACCGGCGATCGTGAAACATCGCCTCTAGCCAATCGATTCCCCCGTGTGCAAAGACTTTGATGCTTCTCATAGCGAAGTGGATGGATCGTCGACAAAATGATTCACTCACTCGCAAACTGGACCAGGTCCACTCATCAAGACTGTTCGGCGAGACGACCCGTCCATCGTCCATCACCTGCAGTGAATCCAAGGATGCACGAGTAACCAGCTCCATGTTTATTTTTCCCTGGAGAGATAGAGAGAGAGTGTGTGTTCGTTTCCTTTTCTTTCTTGCTAATCAGAGGGACACTGTCGAGGAAAACGACGATGACGATGACCACGACCACGACAACGGTAACAGCGACGACCTAGCGTCAGCTCTTCGATCCATCGCGGCTACAATCCACGACCAGACTGATCGTACGTGAAAATGACTCAACCTGAAGCTACTCTTGGCTGACTGGGGCCGCGCGCTTCGTGTACGTTCTGTCTGTTGGTTCGTACCGCCTCTAAAGCACTACCGTTAGAGAAGCTATACCGCTGCTTTATCGTGATAAGGGAAATGGGCCACTCTAAACGCCCTCCCTTCCCACCTCTCCACCTCTCTATTTCCCTCTTCCTCGCCGTACAACGTCCAAGCGGACGTACCGGTCACGCTTTTCTGAGCTTTCAGCGTTTCACAGGCGCTCCTCTACAGGCGACCCGAAATGATAAAGCCACCTGGCCTGTTCTGTCCGTGATCACGCTCGCGATTTCATTCCGCCGGTTTCTCCTTTTACGTGCGGACACACAATACTCCACTTGGTTCCTTTCGATTCTGCGAAACCTCCTACGTTCTCGACGCTTAATTGGTGTGTGCTTGGCCGACGATCGTTCACCACTGAAAATAAAACGAGAGAATTGTGTGAGTGCTAGGAATACAGTCGGCTGTATTTTTTTTTTTTTTTTAACTGGAATGGTCACTTTTAGAAGAACCCATCGAAATGAATATATTACAGTGGAATAGGGTATTTCGAACACTTCGAACGAGCAGAAATACTGTACGCTTAAATTACACGGTAAGGAAACTCGCAATCGAATACACGCTACTTCGAACGGCATTCATTATCATGATATACGACTTTCTCTGTCGAATTCACGCTCGATGCATCCTCATTAGAAGCGGCTCGGAAGAATGGAGAATGTTTCATCTTTTTTTTTTCTTTCTTCGAAATTTCATCGAATTTCATATGGTGTTACGGGGTTCGTTCAGAATCATTCATCCTTGATAGATCTCGGCCAGTTCCACGATCATTTCTCGGCATTGAGATCCCGATCGACTGACCGTGACTCGAGTTTCGTGCAATGGTAGCGTAGTACCTGAGACGAATACTAAAGCAGGTATTGCCTCGGTTTCTCTGCTCTGGAGATATTAGTCTTTAAATTGGCACTCCTAAAAATTTATTCAATGTTTGTTAATTCCAATGAAATTAAAAAAAAAAGAAAAGAAACAAAGATACTGAATAGTAACATCGTGGGGAATTGAATCAGTACACAAGCAATAATTCTGAACGAGAGGGAAGAATAATTGATACGCGAGAATGATCCATCTCGCGTTTCTATTACAACTTGGCGTCGAGTGTGAAAGTGACATTCACGAGCAACAGCTTGGTCATCGTGTCTGGGCGCTCCACGCTTGAGTGCACCTAGCAGCTACCGGAAATAATGCGTGCATCCATGAATTAAACCCTTGTCGATAAGCGTGAAACGTGCACGGTAATTTGCATCGAGCCGTTTAAAACCGGTGACAGTTTTATTTCACACGTATTCCCGTTACGAAGATAAACGACGACGGGCTTGTTTCAATGTTGGACCGATCGCCTTTTGATCTTCGACGTTGCTGAGAATACCGTGGTTACCGAGAACACATAGGTTACAGAAGTAAGAATTTTTCAATATTCCAAGGACATCGTGTGTACGACAAAAGATTCGAAGAACTAGAGAATTGAAGAACTAAAATTTTACTATAATGATCTTTAAAGATACAACCTTGTAAGACGTCTGATAAAAGTAGAAAATAAAAGAGGTAACTAGCCAAGTGTAAAGCAGCAATTAAAGCATTAAAGCGGTTATAATTAACGTTTTGATTCGCAATTATATTCGCCGTGTAGTTACAGCAGATTTACTCGAAGCACGCGCGAAGAATCGCGAATCATGCACGGTGATTTGAAAAAGCGACGACCTCCCACCGCGTTCACAACAAGTCTCAGACGTCTTTTAATCGTCGAATCTTAATTACATCCTGCTCTCGCTCTTTCGCATTCGAGTGACGCCACGAACGCCTCGTATGTAACTAAGCGGCCTTCCGTATCGTTTCATCGTCCAAAACCGACCGGTCCATTAAGCAAATGACAGCCGAAGAAAGGACGCGATTAGCCTCTGTCGCAGGATGTTTTTCACCCATGATAGATATAAAGCGTGAAGGAACGAATCGGTTATTGCATCGCTTGAGGCGGACGGAGGATCATTTGTTCAAATGACTTCATCACTCTGTAAACAATCAACTCTTTAAGAAGTTTTATACTTTGTACAATTATAGAAGGAATGTACTATTGTCAGATAAAAAGAATAAAATATTTTCCTATGTTCATGATACACGAATTATTTCTTCCTTATAATTGAACATGAATAACCGATTTTTATTTTGCAACGCAACGTGCATGATGTATGCGACAGATTGTGTAGTATGTATGTGTTACGCGTCTCTCTCTCGTACGATCCCATTCTTTTCATCGATCATACTTTTGCCAGAAGCATCGATGTACGACTGATAATCGCATTGTTAGATTAAGAACCGAATAAAATCCAGCAATCGACTGAATCATACGATTGATCGTTCCTTGTGAGTAATTGCCGTGCAGAAAAACACAGCGTCTGCTTCTTTGTAATTTTAAAACGGGGCAAAAAACTGTTACGACACCGAGTCAGCCTCTCGGATAATCGGTTCGTCCGTTGGTGCGTTCGTTCGTTCGTTCTGCCATTGGTGAGAACTGATATTTAATAATCGTGTGTGTGTGTGTGTGTGCGTGTGTGCGTGCGTGTGAACATCTTCGTTAGTGTAGTTATACAGCGATGGTGCAAAATGTAACGTAAGACCAATGAAGATAAGATGCATAACGAAAAGAAGACGCTTGCATGGGAAATCAGAAACAGTGGCGCCACTATATCCAACAAGACACCCCTAATAAATTAGAAATAAATATTTTGAAATATGGACAACCCTTCAGAATAATGACTAGACACCGATTAACGTTTCTTTTATATTCGATCAATGGAATTAACTAGTGATTGTAGATCTTACTCACCAAAATTACAGGAACGATGACATTCCCCATATCGTGGTTCTAATATCCGCCAAACAATCCACTACGGCGCACACGGTACAAGTTTCCACTATGCAGACACGTTGCTCGGATAATTCATCGATGGATCGTACGATTTAACCGCGTTCAGCCGCCGCGCGCAATAAGCCACTTTCGTCTGACGAAACTTTCCACTAGCGATATCTCCATGAAGCATGGTAAGCTCGACAGGTATATACACAGTCGAGCCACGGACATGGGTCGTACACCTACGGCTCCTTTTCGATTCGAGTCATGGTGGAGATCCCAAGGACACTCGCCAGCATCAGACACTCGATATGCGTGCACGTATAGGGTGTCCAAAAATTTCGACGCTGGCCCGTTACTTTGACGTCCAGGTTAATCGGCTACGTACGTTCTCTTTCGTTGTTTGCAGCGGCATGTATTTATCTGATTCGTCGATAACGATTCGTGTGGGGTGATGATTGTTTAAGAGATTCTTGTGAAATTTCAATGTTTGAAATTTCGAGATTAAATTGTGGAAGAAGCTCAAATTTATACGAGTTCCCTCCGTCCATAGGGATCAATGTCCAATTTTACTAAATCGGTAAATCAGAATTCGAGTACAAGTCGAATATTTCGATATATAAATAGAGAATGATATAGTTGGCTAGTTATTTCGAGATTCATCGATATTTGGATTTTGAACATCCGGCTCCGAAAATTCTTCCCGCCTGTTCGTTGATACACTATATCACGAGCGAGATCTTTGCTTATGCAAGTGACATAGCAGGTATTTTTATGCTTTCTAAACACGAGAAATATGGCTGTGACAAATCGACTAAATAACAGGAAAAAAATGTTCGTGGAACTGCTTGTTACTTATAAAAGAGATACACACAGATCACCGGAGAATTACGCTGGATTACACTTTTGATACACCGTGTAAGTAGGTGCGTACATCTGTGGGTATACACACGTCTGATCATCGATGACTAACTCACCCGGCTCAATGGCACGAAAAGAACCTCCACAACGCTTTATGACTTCCGTCGTCTCTTGTCGGCGGAAGGTCATCGATCAACGAGTTTGCCTCTCTAGACGAAACCCGAGAAACAAGGCATCATCTGGTCGTGAAACTCATTTTAACGCTACACGCATACGGAACACTTTCTCCAAGCGGTTGCACACTTTATAGGAAATGTACTTCATATTTGAATCTTGACGTCGGTACGCGAACGTCCCCTCATTTCGTGGATCGTTTCGATCACGTGGTGTAACAAACCGGTTCAGTCGGTAATGAGGAACTTTTTCTTTAAACGAGTATATATGTACGACATTGTACGTTAACATTATTTCATATTACCACGCTTTTTTATATGTGTAATTTCTGTATAATCGTGAAATTATGTAGTCTGTCCATGTGATCATATTTATGCCATTGAATGTTGATATCGAAATAGTATTCCTCATTGTTGAAAGTGCAGCTGCAGATGCGTGCTGTATTTTCTTCAGCACACTGTTTCCGAAGTAGATTGACGTCATCATTGAATATTTTAATTTTGTAGCACATGTGTAAGTACACCTGTGAATTTTGTCGGTAACGATGATCTCTACTAGCCGTTTTCTAAATGTTTCCTACTTTGAACACTGTATTAATAGCTCTTTCTTTAAATATATCACAATTCTACTTTACATTTTTCATGGGCGGAAATCGAATACACCGGGTTAAGAAGACGAATGTTCGATAATTTCCTAAAAACACGACAGGCCACTGAGTTATCTCGAGCTTTTAGATAAAGTATCGATAGTATTATATAAACTTCGGTATTCCAAGGCTGTGAAAATTCTGACAGTATTTCAAATTTCAAAACCGCTATTGCAAAATTTCTCTCGTCACCCTGACCATATTTAATTTAATTAAATTATCATAAACAAACAAGATTACCCACAATAATAAAATATTTCAAACTGTTTGTAGTACAGGCGCATAAAGTGTAATCTGCTTACACAAATAAGCAATGCAATAAATTTTCTTAATCATATAGCTTATTTATAGAATTGATAAACTACCCAAATTCTGGCTAACGTTATTTTTGTCCTTTGACAATGATTCAGAATGACAATATTGAGTATACTGATAATTTTGGAATAAATATTGACTTTGACAAAGTTATGAATAAATATAAGTATGTGGGTGTAGATTTTCGTGGCAATGCAGTTTCCCAGTCAAAAAAAATTGAAAAGCTATTTGTAAAAAGGATATAGTGCAACAATTTTATTCTTCAAATAATACATTTATGTTCAATGTATACATGATTTGCTTCATGCTATATGCAACGTTCTTGGTTACAAATAAACATGAACCTTAATAACCAAAGCTTTCGTTTCTCAGTATAACATTTATGCTTACACTTTTAACAAATTCACATATTAGATTTTAAAACTACCGGTTCTTGATTTCCAATAAATTAGAATGAATTTATAAAAAAAAAAAAGAAAAAACAATTGGAAAATTTGATAGACTAGAATTTAACATAAATTGTCCAACCAATATATATGTATATATCTCCACACAAATTGTATTTTTCCACTGTTATAATATTGTGAAACATGAGTACCAAGGAGACTTAAACGGAATATGGTATCCTGTTACACTATTGGTTTGAATAATTGCACTTATTGACAGGTTGATACTGTATGAGTACAAAAAAAAATGTAATTTCCATATTCACAACAACTTCCGAATAATGGACATATATAAATATATATAAAATTGTAAATTAGAGTAACCAGTACTGAAAACCTCAATTTGTTAGATATAACTTAAAAACATGAAATATATCTCATATATCACTTTCTTTATGATGAAAATGTCTTCATCTATCAGTCTGCGTATCCTTTGTAAAACAATCAAAGGTAGAGTTATTTTCAAGTCCATATCGAGACCTAAGAAAATATACGTTGTATGTTTGTCGTAACTTCTGCAGGAAGTTCAGTATACATGGAATTCCACTCATTTGGAAAATCTCGCTGAGCAGATTTTATGAATTCCATAACGATACTCTTCGCTTCTATGTAACATAACATAAACATATAATTCAACATATAATGTAGTAATTTCATATCAGTTATATTAAATATGAAGAAAATATTGTGTAATATACCGTCATCAGTAGCTCTACCCTCGTGTAATACACTGACTGCAACTTTGAGTAATATTTCCATATGCGGTCTTAAAATGGGATGACCAGCTTCATACAATGTTAATACACTTTTAAAGACTGCTTTGTTTTCTTCAAAGTCTTCTTCTAATGGCAACTCTTTAACGAAAACTGGGAATATTTGATCAAGAGGTAAATTGGAATAATTGGCAATTATAAGTCGTGCAATTGCTCCGACTACGTTATCGCGAGCTCCTGCGTGAGATTCCTTAGCGATCGCACCTGATAAAACTTGTAAAATATCAGGATAATGTCTTTGAGATCGTGGTTAAGGAAAAAAAAAAAGGAAAAATACATGATTTTATCAAAACATTGAAGTAATAGATTAAAAGGTTACGAATAAACTGCTTCTTTGCCGTGTAATGCAAGTTCACCAATTCCATATATTACATTATTACGAACTTCGGCACTTTCATCATCCGTAAGTCTCAAAAGTGTAGGAAGAAGCTGAGGTACAAATGCAGCTACCGTATGTTTAAGTCCTGCGAAACATTCTGAAATTGTACCAACAGCGAAAGATCTTTGACCTTCAGATTTGTTCTTTTTCTGAAAACATTTAATTCTTAGGCCTAAATGCAATAAATAACATTAATAAGTACGTAACTACCAAATAAACAGAACTTTACCAATCTTTCTAAAAGCATTGGCAGTATTGTTTGGAAATAAAGTGCAAAGTCTTCCGGCGGAATTATTTTTCCGAAATTAGATAATACATCAACCGCACATTCAATTAACAATTCATCTTGTTCAGCTTCAGTATCTAAGTCTTCTGTTTCTTCTTGATCTTGGCATTCAGTTTTGCCTATTATATAAACAACTTTCTGTATAAATGATAATTGTCAAAGTGATAAAGATATAATTTACATTAAACTGTTACCTGACATGACATCAGTGATACAATTCATTATAGCCTCCTTATGACCTTCTCCAATAAGAACATCTGTCCTTATTTCTTTCAGAAGTTCTGTATAAGCATCTAAACCACTAATAGCTACTGATCGTTCATCACCTAATCTTATCAATTCTGACAATTTTGGTATAAATACGGAAAGTGCTTTTAGCAAAGCTTGCTTTCCTTCATTAGTATTAATTTTTGAGAAGTTAATGCAGAATTGTAAAAGAGCGTCAATAGCAGCTTTGCGAATATCCTCTTGTGGATAATTCATTAATTTGAAAGTTTCCTCAAAGGATTTTTCAAGGTATGGTAGGAATGCTTCTCTAAAATAACAAATATGAAATAAATATATAAAATAACGAAAACAGCACGCAATTAAATAAGCAAATATTAAATATCGTACTCTGTATGCTCTGCAATTTCTTTTAAAGCTAGAATTGCTTCTTCTTTCTCTTCAATGTATGCATTTTCAACACTATAACCTGCTACATCGTCATCATCGTCATCATCTTCGTTATCTGTGTTTTCAATATCTTCCTCTTCATTTTCATTTTCATTGTCACTAAGATCTTCATAAACGGGAAAAGCAGAAGATTCATTCTCCTTAAAGTGGGGCTATCAAAAGACAAAAGCACAACTATAAATGTAATTGGGTAATCCTTATTTATATTCCTTTCATAGTTTACATACCACTATGCCTTCTGAACTCTGTATACTAGATATCATATTGTCGATGATTTCTGGCAAAACAGCTGCCATTTCTTTTTTCATTACAGTACTTATTGATGCAAACAGTCCGTAAACTGACTTTTTCAAATCTGGATCCTCTGTTTCTTTTAGCAATTTCATTCCAAACTCAAGAGACCTACCAGCCAAAGGTGCAAAATTTTTTTCACCTATTGTTCTTGCAAATACCCCAAGAGTATCTACAATACCAAAGAATTATTAATATGATTAATGATCATTACGAGAATTTTCATTTTTGTCAGCATACGAACCAACTGCTTGCACTTGGAGACACATGGTTTCTTCTGTTTGTTTTTCTGAAAGATAACCATTCAGAATAGAGACCACTCTTTCAAAGTATGGCAACATGTGCTCTTTGCTGGCCATAGCAGTTGAACCTAAAGCACTCAGAGAAAGTTCTCTAACATGAACTGGAGTATCCGCATTTAAAATTTCGAAAAGTCTTTCCATTAAAGTTGGCAAATATGGCAAAAGACTTTCGTTCAAATTTTCACAGAACATTTCCAATGCATAAAACATACGGTCAACCGAAGGTGGTTCTTTCTTTTCCTGCTTAATATGTGCACATATTTGTCCAAGGTATTCAAATAACACTGGTAATAATTCGGAAGAATAATGGGAAATGTCTGGTTGTAAATGTTCGGAAAATTGTCCGAGTGCAAAAAGAGCAGCATTGCGTACAACAGGAATAGAATCAGTGATCCCTTGACAAGTACAACGTAAGAAGGATTCGAGATATTTAGCACGGATATATTCCGAACAACCCTCTGCTAATACTGCCATTGCTAGGAATGACGCTTTTTTCGCATATATGTCTGTACCTTGAAGGCTCGGTTCTATATATTGTAACTATAAATATAGTATAAAAATAAAATATTAGCTTTATATCTCACAAAAAGTTATGCTATAAACATTTGAAATCGTACCAATCGAGGAATTAATTTCTCTGGAGGTAAATGAAGTGCAAGTAAATCTAAAGTTTGAGTAGCACAAGTTACAGGTGTATTATCTTCATTATCACCGCTAAAGTAAACTTCATCATTATCGTCCTCAGGTCGTGTGGACATAAGATTAAACAACATATCTGTAAAATTATACGAAAGGATTATATATTTATAAAAGTACAAAAAATTGTTTACAATACTGATATATCTTACCTATAATGGGTTCAACAAGTTTATGTTTGATTATGGCTTTCTTTTTTGTTCTGGCTAACCAGCCAATGAAACCAAATGCTTTAACTCTAAGAGCATCATCTAGTGATTTATTACCAGCAATAGCAAGGCACATACTGACAAGAGGTTTGACATGGGGTGCTATCACAGCAGTTGCGTTTTCACATAATTCATCTAACAGTTCAAAGCATTCAATAGCTTTGTTCTCATTAGTAGTAGTAAGAGACTGAATTGTGGCCATCACTTGAGGCATCATTTGGTGATAAGCATTTACCATCTATGAAAGATATAATTTATTATTTATAATTAAATATGATAAATCTTGACTTTAATCTATTTTTGATAATTTTTTCTTTTTTTGACTTACCATCTGATTACCATCAACTAAAGGAACAAGGTTTTGCATTATTCGTAAAACATAATATGCTACTGGGTTTCCTAAATCTTGTAAACTGTTCAAAGTCTGTCCAAGAAGAATTGCAAGTGATCCAGCATGTGAAAGGTATGCATGAGGTGCAACTTCAGTCATAATTGACAAAGTATAAGTTCCCAACTATAACAAAATTATTTTTTTTAACAAATACCATAGAAGCTAAGAACAGTTTAATTTATTTCATACCTCTTTATCCATTAAATTTTCACTAGTAATTAATTGTTGTACAAACTGTAAAACTTCTGGCCATCCATTATAAGGCAATTCATGTTTTACAATTACACCTATTAATTGTGCAATTGCATTTTTTACAAACTTTTCTGGTTCATTTACTAGTGCCTAAAAAGCAATAAAATATTATGTACATAATCTTATGTGCAAAAATATAATTTTCAAAAGAATGTTCTTCTACCTGTAAAATTACTGCCTTAAATTCATTGCGTACAGGTTGTTGCAATTTCTGCCAATGTTTTCCTTTGCCATAACGCTTTCTAAGTAATACAGCTGCATATTGCCTTATCTAGATATACATGACTCTTTGGTATAAAAGATTTATAGTACAAATATAACATTAATGCAATAAAAATAAAAACCTGGGAATTTGTTGATGATACTATAAGTTGACATAATGCTGGTGTACTTTCTGGTTTTTTAAAAGCCTCTCTAAGTTCTGCTGTTCCCTGTAAATATAGTATTAATGTTATATTAAATATTATGAAACATAAATCTCTTCATAAAAGGCCTTGAACGCTAATACCATTAAATAGGATGTATAGGCATCTTTATTTAATAGAGAATCTCACAGATTATATGACATGCATATTAAAACATTAAATATAAAAAGAAAGAAAGAAGTTCACGAAATGAAGCATCAGATTAACTTTACTAAGGTAATGTATAAGAAGGAAATAGTATCTTCTGCTGGAACCTATAATGTGGATAAAATAAAATGAGTTCGATCTCGCTTAAAGTGGTTATTAAAGGCAGCAAACACGTGTTTTGAAGAGCAGAAAATTTGCGGTTGTCATAAAGTGTCATTTCTGTAAATATACCTGTTGTATCGATGTGTTATCGGCTATGAGTAACTTCAGTAGTATTTCCTCCATTGTTAATGTAATATTAGTAAATAAAATATGTATTCGACAGTAATCCCGAACAAAGTAGCCGGCTGTCTACTACCGCTTTTCTGACCTGTTGGTGACGTCCGTATCCCACATTTATCCGCATGCGCAATATTTTAATGTACAAACGGTCTTCAAAATTTTTTTCTATGTTATCGTTTCCAACAAATTATTCTGAGGTATATAAAAATCGATATCTTTTAACAGATAAACTAGATTAATTTTTATAAATAATTGTTTCGACAACTTAAAGTAATCATTTCCTTCTAAACATAAGTACCATTTTCCCAATCAGAGAAAATTTCTATCCTGAGTGTACAAGTTACGTGTCCTATAGAGGGCACCCCGGGCACCACTTTTTACCGATCGAGTAAGAATTTCTTGTTCTAGAAATTTGAAAGTGTATTAAATGTTTTTTGCAAAATGTACAACTAGGACACGATACTTGCAGATACTCTCAAGAAAAGCTGCGCTTTAAATTAGCAAATAATTCATGTGAAATTGAAATTGACAAGCAGAGTTAATCTAACAAGATAAATCATATCAGGAGTATTCAATATTTACGCTTCTACTCAGAAGTAACGTTATATACCATAAAATATGCAGTTCACTTTAATAGCGACAATTTAAATCGGAACTTTTTGTTTTCAGGTCTGTGCAGTGTAAATCGCGAGGCGTTTGTTCCGACTATGTCTAGTCTCGCATCGCGTCGAGCAGTTTATTATTTTAGAGCGAACCCCTTCCTCGCGTATCGTTCTCTCTTTCTCCATTCCACGTTCATCCTTCTTTCGATTCGTGCCCTCTCTGTCGCTTCCTCTCTTTTCGTGAACGCTTCGATACGGAGGCGCCTTGAGATAATGCAGTCTCCCGAATTCTTTGGATCGCTACTTTAAAAATCCAGTTCATGGAAAAATGTTATTATCCTTCACCTGTTCCGCTTGCTGTTCGAATTGAATAAAATTGCCTTCCATTTTGGAGAATTTTGAAAAAAAAAAAAACAAAATACACTTATCTAGAGAGATTAAGAAATTCTAAATTATGTCTCTTGCAGCTCAAGAACCAACACTCATCTTGAACTTACGTACTGCTAGAAGTGGATCCTCGTAATTGCTATAAGTGGCTGCTCATTAATTCAAGGTTAGCTTCATGTTAAAAAATTCTCTACGATGGGATGGATACTTGTTGTCGCAAGCAAGGATATAATTTTAATTGTCGCCAAAAATTCTACCGAGTAACATTCGATTTGATTTATTAGCCAAGGGACCATAGCAGAAAATAGAAAGACAATTTTCTCTTCCTGGGGAAGAAAGTATCGCAGAAACAAGAACACCATGAAACCACAGCCAGAGATGCCCTGTCAACGGCGTCATTGAGTGACTCCTCTTGCACCTCGTGCATATTCGTCGTCTGGCTTACGTGCATTCTGGACGACGCGGTTCAGAAGTGGCTTTTTTCGTACCAATTTAGTATCCGGATCGTTTACATTGTTAACGAAAAAAAAAAATCAGCTAGAAAATTCGCCCCAATGAAACGAAGCAACAATCGTATTGCATGAAAAACTTTGACAAAAAACGTTAAACGTTAATAAGTAATAAATTAAAAAAACAATTTAATCACGAAAAGATTAATGTATAATTAATTCAAGTATCATAGAAGAAATGTAGAAAAGAGTTGAATGTTTTTTCTTTCTTTCTGTTACGAGGAACGAGATGAAACTTTCGTCGTAATATCGGACGTACGAGTGCACAACAAAAGGAAGTCAAGTCATCTCTGTCCGTATGACGAGTAGATCCGGCCCTCCTCGTCGGCTTGGCGAAAAATTTTAATGTGATATTAATGTCCGTTATGAATCTGTTTCGTGTAAGCCGACACCACATGCGATCCGCCATCACGCATAACGTTCTCTAATTTATTACATAAGCAATCTGCCGTGCCTCTTGTAATTCTCTAAGCCGATTCAAGGAAATCACCGATAGATAGCGAAGACTAAATCGACGGGACAAAGAACTATCTATCTATCTGTGACCGATTACGGTGCAATGAAACTGTAACTGCAATTATATTCAAGTATATTACCGCACAATACATTTTTCATCGTACAATGAACACATTGTAAGCGTATTTACTAATGTATACTTGCATATAAATACAGGGTCTGAGGAATGAAACGAAAAAGGAAGAGAGGAAAGGAAGATCACTGTACTCGGAAATTCACCGTCCTGATTCATCCGCAAAATTTCCCAGGCACGTTCTTTGTTCCTCTTCCTTGACCGCGATAATGAGATCTGGATCGTGTGTCGCCGCACTATTTTCGGACGTGACATTTCCATCGATAATCAGCGGGGCCAGCGTTTCAGCCGAAAAGGTGCAACACGTGATTTATAGGAACACAAAGAAACAAAAGGGAACACGGTTTTACTATTTGAACACGTGACGAGCAAGAGAACGTCCCAGGGAACTTCCATATTACTCAAATAAGTGCATCCCAGGCCGAGCATCAGGCATTCCCGTCATTTTTATGGCTGGGACCGGCAACAAGCTGTTCCAATAGAGAGATCTGTCGCGCGTTTGCCACTATCGTTTTCACGACCGTATTATTTTTTTATTTTTCCTTTTTTTATAACCCTCCTGCAAAGGATCGAGAGCCACTGGCTCCTCTCTGAGATCCTCCGACAGGAGCAGCGGAGTCTTCGGTCTCTTTTTATTTCCTTTTTTTTATTACTTTCGTCAGAGAAAAGGAATAAAAAGGACAGAGTAAGATATTTAACATCGTAAAACTTGCTCTTCTTCGTGAAGTTTTCTTCGTTTAGTAAAATACCATGGAAATTATACAATGTATTTCACTTCGAGCAAGGAATGATCAAAGAAAGAAAGAAAGACGATAATAATTTGTTACGCGGGTTGGCAGAAAGCGTAATCTCGTTACAGGCGATACGACGACGTAAGCTCCAAACAGTCTGATGAGCGAAAACAGTTCCCGGAATTGGTTCGTGAACGAGAAGTAGGGACTAGGAAAGAGATCTTGCTGCTATCAACAAATCCTTTATCGTCACCGCAAAACCATCGTGTGACGTTATTAATATTTCACTCGATCTGATACATCATCGGAGGTTATAAATTGTCTTAACCCGAAACACTTAACTCACTGCTGACCGAATGAATTACGCTCGAGAATAGGTGTATAGGACATTTAAACGATTTTCTAAATGGTACAGATTATCCTCGTATAACGCGAAACTTTAGGTAACTTGTTATAAGTTGAATAAGGTTTTGTTCAACACACGTTCGTTGCCACCTGTCAAAGCATCGTCGACACAGAATTAGTTGCGCCGTGTGCCATCGTCGACAGTGTATCGATCGGTCACCATCCCTTACGATTTTCTCGTGGCAGAGAACGTGTTAACACGGCACGAATTTTCGAAACATTTGTGAAACATTTCTTAAAAGAACAAGCGAAAATGAAATATCACCGATTCTAAGTTTGATCGATTAGCAATGTGTCGATGAATCTTAAGCGAAAGATGAAAAGCGTGAACGCGTATTGAAGCAGCAAAAAGAAAAGAAAAAAAAAAGAAAGAAAAAGAACAAGAGAAAACATTCGTATTTCTTGTTTTTTTTAGCAAAGAATATTTTAATTCTACATTCATCTCTGTCTTGCGGCGAACGACTTAAATTAATAACATTTACATAATCGTAGCTATAAATACAAAGGGGAGAGATCGCTATTATCGAAGCGACGATCTGAAAGAAAGAAACTTCTTATTCTCTTTAACAAACTTATACATCCGCACTCGTACACAGTTCCATCCATTCGTGATAGAGAATATTCGATACGGTAGATGTTTAACAAGGTGTTCCTTACAGCACCGTTTCAATGTTCCGTCAAACACTTTGCGTTGCAATAGTATAGTTTTTTGTTCTCTTCGTTTCTCAGGCGGTACACACGTTTCACATACTGTACTTGATCTGATCGTAATACATCGTCGTCGGTGGTGCAGTCGTCGTGTGATGAATGTTGGAGGAAACTGTGCCAGGTATGTTCGATATACTCAAGCCGCCGATGTTGCTCAAGTTGAGCGAGCTTAGGGAGCTTAAGGAGCTCAAGGTAACAGAGCCGGCTGGATGACCGAAGTAGGATGGCTTGCGGTCGATCAGTCCACCTCCAGAACTGTTCGAATTCGAGTTCGAACATTGCATCTTTATACCTGAAACAGAGGTAAAAAGAAAGATGGTGTTTTTATTTATTTCATTCACTTATTCGATGTATTTGTTACAGGATAAATGAGAGAAGATGAAGATGAAAGTGAAGCTTGAAACTTGGAGCGATTGTGAGCGTGATAGAATGGTTTCACCCAATTTCCCAAATTCTTCAAATTCAGCATCGAAATGCATTTAGTTTAAATAAGAATCACTAATGTGGGGACCACACACGAAGCGAAAAGAAAAGGAAAAAGTGAAAGACCTCGCGATACGGAATCAGTTCTTGTATAGGTATATACGATAAATCTGTGGCTCCGGCAGCTCTCGAGTAGTTCTTCCTCAAGTACGCACTCGTGTCTCGACTACCGTCTTTGTCTCTTCATTTTCCCTCTCATACTCGTTCGTTTTTCTCTTTACAGTCTGTAGCCGAGATCCACGCATCTTCGCAAAAACAGACAATTCCACCAGAAAACAAGAAAAAACCAAAGAGAAAGACATAAAAAAAATTGAAGGAAAACAGAGAAAATATTATTTCCCAAAGAGTCTACAGAAGAATTATGCATACGAAAATACGCGTAGAAAGAATTTCGAAGCGCAGGTAAAATAGAGCGAAATCATTGATCAAGTAACGATTTAAATCGCGGATCGATGGCAATAATTGAAGTACGGTTTTAATTCCAGGTCGAAGGCAAGTGTAACGAGGATCTTAAAACGGCGTCGTGTGTGGTCTCAATGGCAGTGCCGTCAGTCAAAATCTCCCTTCTACTCCCCCTCGATCTCTCCACGTCAACGAACGACGGAATCGAAAGTTTCCCGACTCGTCGACCGATCTATCCTCTCTTTCTCGTACAGGCAAATTTTTCCCCCCTCTCTATCTCTTTCCTTTCTTTTTTTTCTAGCACACGTTCGAAAACGATGGCAGTAAAAGAAGAGCAGAGAAGCGGTTCCCTGAGCGAATATCGGCGTCGGTCGTGCCAACAACGATGCCATAGTCACGGAGAGTAGAGAGATCGCTCCAGAAATACATCCCGAGACCGGGGTGGAAGAAAAGGAGAAAGAGGAAAACCGGGGCCTACCCAGGCGTCTGCAGATTGATCTGGTTTACACTTTACTGGCTGAACGAGAGAAGAGGAGGGCTGTGGGGAGGAAGGGTGCGTGGGTGGCACGTTTATCCCTTGTCGATGCCCACGGTGTATCGAGGTGGAGTGAAGGAATAGATTGTACTTAGAACGGGAGTGCGCGAATGGGAACGATCTGTTGATCAAGATAGCAAATATTGCGCTGATTGTGCAGAAGATTCATTGGTGATATTAGCAGAATTCTCCGTTTACCTATTTCGAGCGCGTTTCTGATTTAGGAATGAATAAGTTAACGTAGGATGTCATTTTTTAGTTCAATTCAGAACCGTGATTAGATTATTGCGAGGCAAGGTGTTAAACGAAGGTGTTACATTGCAGGGTGTTTCGAAAAATTTCAACACTTTGTAAGAATTTGTACACGCATAGGGGAAATTATGAAAAAACAAACGAACCAAGAATTTTTGGTAGTTCTTAAACATGTATAGAGTGTTTCAAAATGATGTTAACAAGTATATGAAAAATCTGTGCAAGTGTAACAAGACACTTCAAAGATAGAATACATTTGTTAATGTGATACTCTGTGTTATCAATTCTGTTTCTCTAAAAGTTACTTTCGTATTAAGCGTTAACATTCTTTTTGAAACGGCCTGTATTTAACAAATTTGTCGGTTCATTATGTCGGTGTTTCACGGCGTTCCTCGAGATCACGGAACGGCAGACCGAGGTCGGTTCCGCGGAGAGGTTTAATAAACGGACGTCTAGTGTTTGAGGTAGCCACATTCGATGTACTTAGATTAAAGAACATCTTGTTTACCCCACTTGTAAATGTTTACGCGATAAGCGATTTGAGACCTCACTTACCAGCACGCGACTACCGGTAACTGATACAAAAAAACCGTGTATTTTCGTTCTCCATTTGTTTACCGCAATCGAACGTAGTACGCTATTGCATTCACGGAATCGTTTCATTCATAAATGAAATCAATAGAATGAACCGCTACTACGCAAAACGATAACTCACGTTCTTGCCCATAGTATACATACATATACACACGATCAACATCGAGCGTGTATTATAATACGAGGGGGAGTTATAAGATTGTATATCGTCGTAAAATTCTTCTTCACAACGAAACATGTATATTATGACATAGTGTTAATGGACTTGAACGAATTTTACCTCGATGTTTTACTGTTGAGAGAAAAAAAAAAAAAGATGGACGTTTAACGAGTGTGTAATTGCCGCCTCCCGGTGAACCTCCGTGCTAAATTAATCGAAACGGGAGAGACACATACAGGGAGTTCTCGTGTCACGCCGCGTTACACGTGTTATGTTACCAGTTACGAATTACGACTTCTCGCATGGGCGTGACAGAAATGTCACCGCGGCTAATAGGTGCTGTCAGCCCTGGTGATTTCGTGTCTGTCGACTCTGCGCGAAGTGTACTTTCCACGGTGTTATTAAACGGAAACTGACTTTTAAATTTACTCGTCCAGGAAGCTGTGTTCCATCCCTCCCCCCCTTTTTTGTTTTTCTACTCTCGTTTACAATTGTAGATGGATGTAAATTGACATGGATGGCGATAAAGAGAATTTCTTTTTTCTTCAGATTTTTCTTTCACGTGAATTTCAATTGCGTCGAAGACACTTTTTGAACGAGTAGCCTACAGTTTTACGGTGACCGGCGCCTCCACGCTCGTAAACCGTCTGCGATTTTCCACATGGCCCTCCTGACTGTCATGAATTGTCATTGTTGTCTTCGACTCTGGCAATCTTTCGTGCTAGGTCTCACGACTCGACTCTAAAGATCAACGTCTGGATTTCGCAGAAATCCACCTGGAACGAATGCTTCAAGAGCATTTCTGATTTTACTCATGTAACTATAGCAATTATGCTCGTTACAGTAAAATTCTATTCAAAATTAACTAAAGTCCAGTTGAAGTTACAA
>NW_017100307.1:949279-1001756 GCF_001263275.1 Habropoda laboriosa | reverse complement strand
TTAAACTAATCACACAAAATATGATCTCTCTCTCTCTCTCTCTCTTTAGGATACGTTCCTTATAAATAATTTAATTATTTTCTCAATAATTAAAACAGACTTCTTTATATATGTGAATAAGTTCAAACTGTTCTAAATCATATGTGACTCAGCAGACAGAGAACGCGTTAATTATCCAAAATACCCAAATTCAATCTGTTTTTCTCTATTCCGTCATGAATCACCTGCCAATTCACATCAATATTGAATCTGCTACTAAGTCTTCATAGATTTGAAATTGATGTTGTGGAGAACAACAGCGCTTTACCTCATTTCCATTGATCTGAACGATAAAAGATTCTTAAAATTACTAACTTTTTTCTGGAAATTTTTGGATAACTAGCAATGCACAGTGATACCAAACATTTGACCAGTAGTGTACTTATACATCGAATTACCGTAACGTGTTCGAATTGAAAACTCGAATCATCTACTCACCATTATCTGTTACAGGTGTCTGGCATCCACTGTGCGGTGAACTGACGTTCCCAACGGGGCTGCTATTGCCAGTCTGTTCCGGAATACCCTGCATAGCGACGTTCACGTTACTTCCAGCGTTATTAACTCCAGCAAGCCCGTAACCGACGTAATAATCCTGTCCAGGTGCTTGAGTGGTTGGCGCGGGATTAGACGGGCACTTATAGGTCATCATAGTCTCGTTCTCCTTATAAACCGACTCTGGATGATGCTGCTGATGGTCCTTCACGGAGAAACCGTCCGTACCTCTGTAAGACAACTGGTCTTGACTCCTGGCTGCGTAACCGGGTTCGCTTTTGAACGCTACAATTTCACCGTTTCTATACACAGACGGTTCTCCAGTTTTATACGTAACTTCCGTTGTCTTGTAAGTCACTTCCGCTATAGGTGGTGTCTTGTACGTGGTCTCAGGATAGGCCCAATCGGCCGAGACCGCGGCACCAGGTGCGTACATCGCGTATTCCTGGTAATTTTGATATTGATTCTGGTATCCGTTCGCGTACTCCATACTTCCAGGTGTCAAATTCTCGTATCCCGGCGTCTGAACGCTCACCGGACCACTTCCAGAGAAGTACTGAGGATACTGAGGCTTCAGAGCCTGACACTTGCGACGGAAGCCTCGTGGTCTTCGACGAAAACTTCCTTCTTCGAACATGTACTCCGTCGACGGATCGATCGTCCAATAATGACCCTTTCCTGGTCTTCCCAATCCTTTTGGTAGCTTTATGAAACACTCGTTCAGGCTTAGATTGTGACGCACGGAATTCTTCCAGCCTTGATAAGCGCCACGGAAGAAGGGAAAATGTTGTTGAAGAAAGGAGTATATCTCTGAAAGTGTCAACTTCTTTCCTGGACTCGATTGGATCGCCATTACGATCAACGCGATGTACGAGTACGGAGGTTTCTCCTGACGACGTGCTCCAGGTTTCCTCGGCAACTCTGTGTTAGTCG
Source organism: Habropoda laboriosa (assembly GCF_001263275.1). NCBI lineage: Eukaryota > Metazoa > Arthropoda > Insecta > Hymenoptera > Apidae > Habropoda > Habropoda laboriosa. Next base: position 1,000,289 of record NW_017100307.1, on the reverse strand, counting down.
GGTTGCACATCAACGGATCTAAACTTTGATCCTGATTCAAGCCACTGGTCATGGACAAATTCGTCCGTGGTACCACTGTAGCGGAGTTCGAATGAGCGACGGTGGACTGATCTTGAAGATGCAAACTCGAGTCTGACTCGTTCTTCATCGTGATCCTCGCGTTGTCGATAGCACTTCCACGAGGAGTCGACGGGACAATCACTGTCTGATCCATGGAGTCCGATCGTCACGCGATGACAAACATTCTAAGAACTCGAACTACTGTCTATCCACTTCACTTCGATACGATATACTCCTACCGATACTCCTGTAAATTTCATACACACAGTGATCTCACAGTCTTTGGTACACGGTTAATTACAAGATGTGTATATATATATAATCCAAGATTCGTTAAGAATAATGAAACGTCCTTGAAGAAGAACGACGTTGCTTCACTCTCTTCAACTGACAATCGCGGTACTTGAAGAATGAACTATTTAACTATTTACGTTTGTTTCTTTCGTTCCCACCGCAAGTGGACGAATTCGCGTGGCGGCCACGCGTTTCCCCTGTATAATCACAATAAGAAGGAAGAGGAGAGAGGCCGTTATTTACGTGTGTGCCCGATGTAAATTGTTTGCACGGTCGGCGCGCACGGTGGGGTCAATTATTTAGACTTGCCACTTGGCAGACGTTGCGCTGATGCGCCGCTAAGTGTTTTCGGATGACTGGACCACGGGATGAACTCCGGACCTGGTGGAAGCTTGGTACGTCGCGATGACGCGAGCCACGCCGTCACGAGCCAGCCTCGTCCACGATGGGCGTGATTGCTCGAGGGGAAGCGACTCGATTCTTCATTCGTCGACGGACTCTGTACAGCGATAAAGCTCGAGTTAACGGCCAATAGGAGCTGCTCTAGAGTCGTGGTGCCACGCCTAACGATACCTAAGCTCCGGATAACGAGGACGATAATTGAGCATGCTGCGATCACTCGACGGGAGATTGTAATGAAAAAGATTGCATAACTTTCTCGGTTTTCATTGTTGCAGTGGGTCGCTGCTGGTGATTACTGTTTTGACGGTGGTTTAATTGCTGATGGTGAAGATACTGACGTAGTGGACGTTCGTGGTGAATGGAATTTCTATGGAAATTTGAAGATTTGAATTTCTTTGAATTAGTAGAAATGATTTTGTGAGTTATGAAAGTTGATAGTGTTAGCTATTTTTTTTTAAGTAAATTTAGGTGAATTTATCAGTGGATTTCTTTGGTACGGACAGTAGATTAGTTTCTGAGTGATTTTAAAAAATACTGGCTGTTTAAAAAAATTGTTCTTCTTTTAAAATATCAATAATTTTACAATCAATAATTAAAAAAAAAAAATGTTAACATTTATACGGAAGTACTTTTTTAGAAACAGAATTGATAACATAACATATCACATTAACATATGTATTTTATATTCAAAGAGTCTCCACTTGTTCGCCACCATTTTCAACATATTCTTGTACTCTTTCTTCTTTTGCAGAAGAAAAGAAAAGAAAATATGTACCTGTACAAATTCTCCATATAAGTGTCAATATATTTTTTTAAACACTCTGTATAATGCTCAGAAATGATCAAAAATTCTTCACTTCGTTCTTGCATAGTTTAATTTAAATAATTGTCTTTCGTAGTTTTCACGAATTGTAGATTTGTTGATTAGTCCTCTAAAAATTCATAGATTAATACAGAAATTCTTAAAGAAAATAAATTATTCTTTCATTCGAATACGTGATCTCTTTAAATTGTAACGATGTCACCAGAAGCGACAGTTCACGAGCATCGAATTTTACAATTGCAGGATACGCGCTTGCAGACGGTACGAAAAAGCTCGAAGAAACGATTGGTCCACCTGTTGGCCAACGAGGCGTTAGAGCCACGCTCCGCCCGACCATAGATCCGCCCTCCATTCTCTGTTTCGGGCTTCTCTCGGAACCCGTGCATCATCGATTATCCTGAAATTAGGGCCGATTATCTGGAAATTTTACCCGTGATGTCAGTTTCCGTCTGAATTTCGGCGTCATTCGGAAACTTCCGTTCTTAGAATACAAAATGTTCAATTATTATTCTCCGCTATTATTCCTTTCTATTTTCCTCAAAGTATCTTAACGAAAAAGCAACAAGTAATTAAAGATTAATATATGATAATTTATGAATAACACATTCGTGACGATCTTCAAATAAAATAAAAATTAAAATGAGTTATAAATTGTCATTTTAGAGTCGCCATGAATATTAGAATTGAACTAAATTAACTTTCTTAATTCTATAACAAAACATACTAACAATTTCTTTTCTTTGATTTATGTCAAATTATTGCACCAGTGCACAAGGTATAGGTAAGATTATATCTGGACGATAGGTGAGATATAAATTATGAGAATGCCTACATCCTAAGGGTACAGAAGGAATCTTTTTTTAACAGATAACTCCTTATCGCGAGGTTCTCCATCCTGCGGGCTAAGTCACAACGATCCGATTGTCAATTAACTCATTGGTCGCAGTCAATCGGAGCAAAATGTTTATACGTCGAAACACGTGACAGGGTGTCGAGTAACTTGGTCCTGAGAGAACAGAGGAGACCGCTGCTTATCAAGAATCGTGATTCTGCGTGCTCGAATTTGTTATGATTCTCGAATATAATCTGCATATAATTATCTTGATCAAGAGAAATTTCAATACACCTTCTAATAAGCTGAAATTAAATAATTTTTAAATTCTCTGATATAAAGTATCTCCAAAAATTAAATTATAAATTAAAATTTGAATCGAAGAGGAAATAAAATGAAGAATTGAAGAAAGAAAATTTTGTCATGATTCTTAAAATTATGAATTGATGATAAAATAAAAATTACGTGTCGAATATTTTTTCCTGGCAGTAGTTGGTTATATTTAATAAAGAGGTTCCACGAAACAGGGAAACCTGAGAATAGAGCATCGAGAGGGCAATTATTTAATGTCATCCAACGTCTGACCGACGATATCGTACGCCCTGCGCTCTCTAGACCACGAATTCTCATGGAGTTTGTTTGCCTTACGGTGAACGATCCGACGAAAGAGAAGCGTCACGGCCATCTTGTCTCTGCGCTCGAGCTGAAACCCTGCAACGGGTGTTCCTCGCTTCGTTTAACTCTTTACCGTGCTACTCAAACTGTATCCTACTATTTACTCCTCCTACAAATCCAATACAAACTAATTATACCGTACTGATGTAAACCTATTAAAAAATATACTCTATTCAAATATAAAAAAAACCTTTTGACTTTTCACATTGATAAATTATATCTTTTCACTTTGAAAATCGCTTCAAAGAATTTCAGACTTAATCTGATTTAGTAAGGTTGAACTTTTTTAAGATATCCTTGCACTTCAGAAAAATTAAAACGTCCAATAGAGGCTATAGTGTACTCCTTCAAACGTACTCTTAGCACTGGACCTCGTGCCTTAAGGGTTGAAACTGAAGTGCTCGTCCTTTCTTCATGGAGACCACCCTCTGTAGATAGTGGCGCCTAGCAGTGTTTACCATTTTACTGCTCCCAAGATTCCCCGTGACATTTTCTGCGACAGCTTCAAGTGGCCCTTGGGGGAAAAATTTTCAACTCTCTGAAACATCCACGAAGAAAGAGAAAGCACGGTGAAAAAAGATGTCTTACTGGAGTTTCTTAGTATACAGGGTGTACCGTGTAATCTGATTACCTTAAATTATTCTCTTATTAGTGAATCCATCGAAATTCATTTTACGTCGCATAATTTGGTTAAAAGAGACACTTAACATAATTATGCCTATACTTTTTATTACGTTTCATTTTCCTTTTTTTTTTTTATAGATGAATCTATAATTGTTTTACGTCCATGCTTTAGCAAATATTGAAACTATTTTCGAAATAGTGCTGAAAATAAAGAATAACAAATTTAAAAAATAGAAAAATAATTTGTTTCCATTATGAATTATATTCTACAGCATTTTTAAGGAAAAGTAAAAAGATTCTCGTGTCTCAAGTAGGACACTGGAAAATTGTACGTGTCAAGGACCTCTTTGAACAATATTACGCGACACAGAGAAGAAAGTTTAAATCGGTCCATTAATAACAGAGTAATTTAAAATGATTACGTTAGGTGGTTCACCCTGTATACAATAAGTTATCAACATCTCGTGCCACGTTTTCAAAAAGAAAACCATTATCGACGGAAGAATTCGATAATTATCTTTCACCGTAAGAAAATAAGCCTTTTAAAGCCCGCCTTGTGTCCTTTGAAGGCCTCCAAAACGACAAGTTCTTCCTTTCTCAATAAACAACGCGACTCTCCGTCGAATCGCGACAGTTCCGGATCAGTTTTTTTAAGATAAAACGCGGCGTGGAGAAAGACCACCCGAAGAAAACCCGTTACGGCCGCACGTGTTCCCGTAGGAAAACCGCAGACCGGAACCAGACATTGTGGCCGCCTGCCTCACGTGCACGCTACGAACTTTCCCGTCTGTTTACATCCGGCGGCGTGGCCACGAACCTTCGAATCCGAATGATTTTACGATCGTATCAATTTTCTAACGATTCGACGACGTAGAAAAATGTATCGAGTGACTTCCTTTCTTCGTGGAACTTCCATTTTCAGATTCATCGAGAGCAAGTTAATTTTGGTTCCACCGCGGTCGCTCAAAACAGCCGCTTTCCTCAAAATAGAGAATTATCTGCGGAAATGACGAAAGTAATTATGAATCTGGATCAAAAATCGACTTTTTACGGATGTGTTTACGAAGTCAAATTTGTCTTTGAAAAGTATAAAATGCGATTTTCGAAATTGCGAAATTTTTGGTGCTCCATCTTTGCAGTTGATTTTCACCTCTTCAATGTGGACGATTGTCGATATAAAAAAATACGTGTCTAATATTTTCTCGAGAATTAACGGTTATATCGATTTAATAAAATTTGTTTGCACATTTGTATATCGAATTGAGAATCATTTAGAATCTTACAGTGTGCATTCAATGTTTCACGTTCCGAAACTTCGATCGTGGACTTCTCTACAAGAGGAGTGAAATTTAAGGAAGTTCTTCTTTCGTTGTAGACTTGAAACTTTGAAAAGTATCGGATAGAAGTATCGTTTTTTCGGATATTACTCTGTGATATTCGCCAATTCGGTCGCGAACTTCCGTTTCGTCGATTCTTCAGCGATTTACGCGATCCGGCTGCTCGACGAGGCCGAAGTTAGAGTCTCACTGCTTGTGGAGAACACGTGAGGCCCTGACGGCCACCCAAGCGGCCATCAGACGCGCCGACGATATTCTCTGTTTACACGATACCGTAATTTTATACCGCTGATCGTGGGTGCACGTTACGAGCCCTACGTTCCTGTCGCATCTTCAACCCTACGTTCACCACCGAATCCGTTCGCGTACCTGTGCAATCGTTTCCAACCAGCATTCAATCATCTTACGCTGTTGCATATTCTGGGGATGAAAATTATACGTAGAAACTTGCTTAATTCGAGAATAAATATCTAAGAAATAGTAAATTAATGTTACTATAAATTATATATTATTCACAAATATCTCAGTAATATTAAGAAAAAGATTAGTGAAAGTGAAATTCAGGAGGTGCACACCCTGAGGTGAAAAGAAATCGGCTTCCTTTAAGGAAACGGATATCTTTTCTCTGGTAACGGGTCCCTGTTTTGATTGGGTCTTAAACTGTATTCAAGGCAAACAATTTTGTCTCTTCTCTCTTTTGTTGTGCCTCGTCCCTGCCGCGAGGGAACGTGACGACCAGTCAATGGAAGGGGTAAAATGGAGCAGCACGTGGTTGCCATACCCGGCGCCTTCAGTTTTTCAGTATATGTACCAATTTTTCAAATTCGTTCCTTAACCAGTATGCGTGCATTAAAATTTCCAATAGAACGTCTTGTCTTCTAAAAAATTGCCCCAGTTTCAATACCTCCATCATTCTAATATTAATCAATTACCATACTATAAATAAAAAAATTTCTGAACCTTAATCTTCCTATACGAATTTCTTCAAAAATTAAAATAACCCAAATTAGTCTCATTAAACGTCTATATGGTGACCAAAAGACCCAAACATCACCACCCAGGTCGTTCGTATATTCAATGGCGACAAGCTTTTCCCACGAAGATCCTTGAAACATCGTCGAAATAATGGGTGGACTGTTTTCGCCACTTAAAAAAAAAAAAATACGAATGCTTTTCAAGAGACACACTGCTAGGGTGAAAAGTATACGACGACACACCGTCAGAGGTCGCGAGGAAATCATTCACGGATCGATCTATCCAGAAGCTCGTAAATTTCTGTGAACGTTCTGGCTCGTCCTGGTTTCCTCGAGCACCGTGTAATTTCCCCTGGATTTCTGCAGTCCATCCTTGGCGTACAGTGTCTGGATAGTGTTTCTTTTGCGTAAGATCAGGCTCGTCGGTGGAACAGGCCGAAGAGGAACGAAGAGGGAAGTCCAGCTCTCAAAATAAGACATGTTTATCCGCTGATGCTGCTATTTTGGAAAGCGCGCAAGTCCCTCTCCTGTACGTGTAAGTTTCTATCGGAAGCTCCCCTTGATTCCCTGCGATACTCCACGAAAGCTCGGGTTTCACGGTGTCCATACAGAAGAATCATCGAATAGAAATTTTTCTGAAATTTTTTTCAACGTTACTTCTCATCGTTTCATCTAAATACGATAATTCTTTGGAATTAATAATAGATTTAATTTTCTCATAAAAATGTTCAATACTTTTACTATTTTACCAATAGGATCATAGCAATATATCGTCCTATCGATAATTGATTATTTTTTTTCTATCGAAGCTCGTTCAGTTGAGATAGTGTATGTATGTAATAGCGCTTGTCTACGAATTGAACGCCTTCCTGCTGCGGAGAAATTTTTCACCAACCGGACCGCACCCCTGTGGAGCTTGGTTGTTTACGCAACGTGTGTACCCCACTTAATCCAGTGTTTTACTGTTTAGATCTCGACTACCGTAGGGGGTTGTTCTGTCATGACTTCTCCGAGATTCTGTCCTCTCGGGTCTTTAGACCCTTTTTTTCTTGTCTGCCTCTTCTTTCCATATGAAAAAAACGAACACAGAAAGAGAGAGAGAGAGAGAGAAAGAGATATGGATAGTTGTGTGCGCGATTTAATTTTATTAGTATTGGCATCAGTGTGCGATTGTAATTCGACTATGTTCAGGTTGTTAAAAATGACAAGCCTAAAAGTATATAAATATTGGTAGAAGGTATACTCATTCTTGTTAATACTGTAAACGAGATTTTTAACAACGTGATCAAAATGAATTCATTCAGATTTTCTTCTGTTTTATTATTTATTTTTTATTTTCAATGAAAATGTATTGCTATTCGCATCGTTTGATTACGGTGATGCTTCATGACGTATTATCCTTTACGGAAGCGTCCATGCTTTTTCGCGATATAATTCAAACGATTTATCGTTCACACCACCACAATGTTTAGACGATTACAATCGACTCTGGCGCGGGGCGCTTTATTTCACGTCGTTCTCAGGGCTACGACTAATATTCGACCATAACCACGGAATAACAGCTTGACGCGACGAATACAAAACGAACATTGGATATCGCGAAATCTGCGGCATAAATTACACCCGGCTTCGATATGCCCTCGTCGTGCTCGTTCCAGACTAGAACGAAGAGCGTTACAGCTGCAGCCATCTTGCCGGACCGACGTTTAACGGCATCGTTAAAAATTAACGACCGTTTGTTAAAAGACTTTGCCTACGGGAATAGAAACTGAGCACCGTGAACATACTGCGGCCTGCGTTACGAGTCGATGGTAACTGCGCGCGATTTCTCGATTCATGAATTCTTAGGACACCAGATGGAAGAATACTTCGACGCGTTGACAGGTTTTCTTATTCATTGGTCGACGTGGTTATTTGCACAGTATCGAGGGTGAAACTTCATTGTTGACCAATCAGTGGTAGTAAACACTTGATACACCGAATTATAGGTTAGACGTACAGTCAAATTGCGTATGATTTATGAAATTCAATTTTTCGATTAAAATCAAATAAATATGGTAGATTCGTGGCAAGTTTCCTTAAGACAAACGCAGAGTGGGGTAAAAAAGAGGTTAGAATATTGCACGTATGAAAACACTTCAATTAGCTAGTAAGGTGCAAAATAATCGATGCTTTGAATCGATTGTAAATCGATCGTTTTTAGCGACCGCAATCCTTGCGAAGCAAACGCCATCTTCTAAGAATCTTCTCCAATGAACCGGAAGTTATAAATCTTAACTCTTTCTTCCACCACTCGCCCTTCTCATCGATGGAAATCTTTAAGGCAAGTTTTCTGGTAAGACACTGGTTCTAGTATGACGAAGAAACTGACAATACTTCTGCCGTTCCTTGTGTGTTTACAAGACAGAGTATCGTTACGAGCTTTCGGACGTGAACCATCTGTTTGGACTGTCCAGCGGGAAGATGATACCAAAAGAAGTATCTTTCTTCCCTACGTCACTCTTTGCGTCACCCTTGAACAAGTTTTTTAGAAAAAAACTAAAAATTTAGGAATTAAATACGTTTATTTGAGATTTCTTTAAATTTACATTACTTTTTAAAAACGGTAGAAATAATTTTTTTACGAAAAACACTTTATATATATTTTCATTAGAATCTAATAAGGCTTTTGATAAGAATAGAAGTATATCTTTCATTACTATTGTACAAAAAGCTAAATAGTGCATTATTCAGTAAAAATTATCTTTTCTGCACTTTAATTTTCATATATACATATATTATCAACTGCTGTTATGGTAGTCTTCGTATTACATATATAAGTTACAGTTGGTAAAGTAGGAAACACGCCAGCAGCATAGACGAGATTGTTATGCCCTCTACGATAGAGCGGTGAATTTAGGAATTATATACTATCCAACCATCAAAGATGGTAAAGTCGACAGATGTAAAAGATCCTCTGTTAAATTCACACATAAAGGCTAACTCCGAAAATTTTCGAGCTTCTGAAAAATGATTGACTTGCACTACTGGCTTGAACAAATTTCGATGTCTGACTTATGGTTGACTCGCAGAAAAGTCAGAAAATTTTAAAATTTCTGGGATTTCCTGCGAGTCAACCATAAGTCAGACATCGAAATTTGTTAGTAATAAAGTCAACCATATCTCTGACAACCAGTTTCGACCTCTGACTTATGGTTGACCTGCCTAATTTTCGTCCGATTTTCAATTTTCTGAAGTATCCTGCGAGTCAATCATAAGTCAGACATCGAAATTTGTTCAAGCCAGTATTGCAAGTCAATCATTTTTCAGAAGCTCGAAAATTTTCGGAGTTAGCCAGTAGTGTAAGTCAATAACTTCTTAGAAATGCCAAAATTCTCCAAGTCCGATATTCGAAGCGGAAAAAAGCAGCTTTATTTATTAATGTATTAACGGATTATTTTATTAATGTTTCTGTTTTATTTACAAGTACTTTGATTGAAAAATAATTAGTGTTTTTTTGTTAAAAAACAATTTAAATTTTTGTTTAAATTACGGAGTGAAGTTTCAGGTCACCATAGGAATCAAGGAAAGGATTCAATACCAGGAAAAATGAAGAACTGCAATTATTTATCAAAAAATCAATTATTTATTTTAAGATAACTGTACAAAATGTTTTTACAGAAGATTATAATATACCAGTGTTGTTTTACAGCATTTTACAGTCTGTTTATTTCTCCCTTACACACCACATCTATTTCCTTTTGCAAAACACTCAGTCTTTAAACAATATTCCATTATAAAATTAAATAAACTAAATCTGGATATCGCTAGAAATGCGTAATAATCGATACATTATACATTTAAAAGTATAGAATTCTATACTTTGTGTACGAACATATGCTGTTCTATACCTTACTGGTAATATATAGATGCGTTTAGTTTTAATTCCAACCACTATGAATGTTGTCATCTTTTTCTGTGCTGAATCGGTAACATTGGAAGCGGCTCGAAAATGGTAAGGGCACTCTCAGCCCTGCTGCCTGGACAAAAAAATGCATTAGGTGTTAGGTCTATTCTGTACCACGTCTGTGCCAGGAATGATGATGATTCAATAGATAATGTAACTTGGCATCTTTTTTCCAATGATTTTAGCTGCAGGAATCTACTTTAATGATTGTAGAAAATACCTTAAAGTAAAAACTACACCGGTAGATGTCACTATTCACATTAAGAAGGAAAGATAAATTAATCAATAAGGGCCTAAAATAATTACAAATTTTATTAAAATGAAAATTTGTAAATATTGTAATAATTATCATTAAACAGTTCTACATAATTTAGGAAATACATAGATGTATTCTTACAATCTGTTATAATAGACTGCAATTCCTTAAAAATCTGATATCAATGTTTTTGTTGCATTTGAAGATTAAGTCATTGTGTATAACAATCACTCTTAAAGTTACGTGATAGTTCGCGTAACACATAAAGTTGAATCCTTAAATACTTTATCCCAGACTAAATAAAAACATCGTTCAAACCCCCCTGTCCCAACCTGTTCACCGACTGATTTCGTATATTTTCTGAATCAATATTGAACCTTCCGCGTGACCTTGGCACAACAGGTAGGTTAGTTAGATCGAAACAGGTCTTGCACGTCATTTTTTTCCCCCTTTACATTTTTACGGACTAGACGAATTATGGTCATTTGTTCTCGATATCAAATTTATGTCCATCAAAATCTTTCATCTTAATGATCGATGAGCCAGTTTTCAATACCGGGCCAGCTCTAGTACGCGATGCAATTTGCATATCAATAGAAACACAGTGAGTCAACGAAAATATTTTTTCAGTTGCCAACTTGCATGCTCGCTCACTCAATTCTGTTCGGTCTTCATTTCTTTTTTTTCACAGATTAACAGGTGGATTTCAAGATTTAATTTCTTTTAAAACATGCTTTATTATATTTTAAAAACAACACTGTAACGTTAAACAATTTTCTCCATACTAAAAAATATTTACAAACTATTTTCTTCCTTTAATCCGTGCACCATCTCGAATAACGACGTAACAAGATCGTTATCGATATCTTGCGATTTTCCAGAGAAAGTCGTAAAATTGTGAAAAGTGTTGCCCTCGTGGATGAAAGAGCTCACTTCACGCATTAAGGACAATTTCGTCGAAATCGTCTCAAGAGTTTCGTTCTTGAGAGTAAGGTGATTCCGTAGGTAAGGTTGCCAGAAAGGTCGTAGTGAAAAAATAATCAAAACGTCTGTGGGCCCGTCACAATTAACATAGCTGGCAATAAAATGGAAAATGTACGAGTACACACGTCACAGCGAGTCTAAATATTCGATTTCAACCATGCCACTTACGAATCCTTCGACTGTTCTCGCTCTTGAGTTAAACGTTGCCACTTAAGGGTCGAACTTGCGCCACTTTCTATTTCTAAAAGACACGAAACACTCTTTTCATCACGCATCTTTTCAGAATGAGGCAAAAGACCTATTTATATTAAAATAATGAATAATAAAATAAACTTTATTTCATGATTCTTGTTTTCATTGGATCCCAAAGATCTGTTAAAAAGAATAGCAACAAATACAATTAATCGATAGCAATAAAAAAGCATAAAATAACCTAAACATTTTTCGATACTTTTTTTCGAACACATTCGTTCCGTGAACATTCTCCTAAAACAATTCGCGGTTTGTGGGTTAGGTTTATAATTCATTTTTGTCAGGGTATATTTTTAACCTCTTCGATCTTCACTGTTCTCGAACTACAACTGCACCTGCGTTCTTATCAGCGGACAGAAACGCATTACCACACATTACGCATGTTCCGTGTCGCGTTTTTTCTTTGTTATCGAACACGGACCAATTTCGGCATCCGAATTTCGGTAAAGCACGCCGCGAAGAACATTTGTTTCGGCTTAGAAGGGGGTCTACACCCTATAGGTGGTTGCCACGAGAGAACTTCGACCCTGACCATCTGGAACGACTTAAAAACACCGAGAATGAAGGAGAAACAAGGATGAACCTTTTGAGGTGTCCTTTTCTTTGGCCTCGTGCCCTTTTCGTGTCCACCTTCAGAGATATACGTGCGCAGAAAGGAACGAGTCGGATCTGAAAGAGCTGGTCAAGACTAGGCCGCATCTCTATTGACACTGTGGCTAGATTAACTCGTAAATGGGTCTAGATTAACCTGTGGATTATGGATTCTATGTTAAACAACGCCACCAGTTACTAGGCGGGAAAAAAGGGAAACCGTTCGGTGATGATTTGAAAGTTGCCATTTGCCGGGACCTCCATCAATCCGTGGATTAGATAGTTTTAGTCGAATAACGCCACCAGTCGATCCGTCGGATAATCGTCCTCATTGAGAAATCCCAGTCTAATTTGGAAACTCCAAATTCTTGACTTCCTACCCCTTTTGCGAGATTTCTGTTAACCGACACTGAAACACATAGTATACTTCATTATAGGACACGATAATCTATTTTTTAATTTACATACGCTTTATCTTTCTATAAAAATATAGTCTGGATTTACGCAGTAGCAATTAACTGCATAAATCGAGGATTGTGTGCATATCGAAAGGTTCTTCAAGAAAGAGGAAGAGGTGGAGGAAGTTCGAAAGACCGAAGTGAAGAAGACGGAAGGAGAGAGGCCGGAAAGAACGTGGAGAAGGAAGAGGGTTCGATGGTGAACAACATCAAAGGCAAGCGACAACGGATACGCGTAAACCTTGGAGCTGCGAATGCCGAAAAACCGACAGAAATTCGAGGTAACTGAGCCGTTCTCGGGAAAACTCATCAAAGAGCCGTGGACGGATAAATGTAACCGGCCGTTTAGCGTGAACCCCTCGCTAATTTTAATTGCCGCCTGATTTACGTCTCGATATGTTCCTTTTCGCTCATTTATTTTTTTCACGCGCTGCAAGCGCGAAGATCCCCCACTCCTCGATACTTTCAGCACACATGGACAGAAGTCGCGCGAGGAACTCACTTCGTGGCCCTGCGAACGCCACGACTCGACGGAAAAAATGATAAATGTCTTGAAGACAAGCTAATACGGATTACCGTGATTTGTCGGTACAGTAGGGCGACGATTTATCACGAAATTTAATTGCAGATGCCGCGAAGGTCCTCCTATGTGTTTACCTCATATACGAGGTCTTAACCTGACTTTTTACGAGTCGTGGATTCTTGTGGACGCCACGCGTCTTGTGTAATGCGACGTCGTAAATGTTATAAGTGAAATTGAAGCAATAAATACTGTTCATATGTACAAGGTGTTTATGGGTTATCCTACAATTAAGGGACAGTGAACATGTAAATGCTGGAAGAAGGAACAAATTTGTATCATACGTTTTCTCGAAGATCATATTCGTCGATCGATATTCGAGTTCCACCTTTTCTCCCCTATGTCAGAACTAGGTTCCGTTTTCCATGCCATCGTGCGGCTATTCTACCTTTCCTATGCATTCAGAAGGACACGGAAGCGACGTAAGTGCGGACGCAATATTCAGTTTGGTTTGATGCCACAGTCCGTCACCCCTGCGGCTGTTTTCACACAAAACAAAGAAACCCATCCCCTCCTCATCCTTATTTTCTCGTTCCTGTCGTCTGTCTCCCTTTACGAAGGGCGGCACTTCACCCCACCTAACCACCCTTTTCTTCGGTCGACCTACGCCTTTCTTCGATCGTGGTCTCGAACGTATGCGAAATTCAGGGCTGCGGATATGGATGTTAGGGGAGATGGGAGCGTCGTTACCATTGGTTCACCGGATAGTCTTATAATTACGAAAATGGTGGAACCGCGGAATAGACGAGAGCAAAAGTGTTTCACGGAAGTATGCAGTATGTTTTGTAGGAATATATACGTAAGAAGTGGCATGTTAGAACTGAAGTATGACTTGAAGATGAATGTTTGTAGGATGGTACAAGGGAAGAGAAATATTCGAACGTGATTCGTGTTTTTCAACATGTAGGTATTCTATCAGATTACGTATATATAATGTTGTAATGTTAATAAATTGCAAAAACTATAAGTAATGAAATATCGCCCAATAAAAAGCACTGAAGTTAATTTTTTGCGATCTCATCGGTTTGACCGTATTACCAGGGTCCTTCAAACACTTCCAAGAGAGGGGGAGAATGAAGAACGACTGTACTCGCCGTCGTCGCCGGAGAATGCCGTCTTTGGCAGACAGCGTGGCACCGAACGCTGTCTATCCTCCTTTTTTTTCTCGGGCGTGGCAATAAGGAAGTGGGCCCGCTGCTTAAGAAAACAGAGAGCCGCCAATATCGAGCAGGGCCTGTTGACTGCCTGAGAAAACAGTGAACCGTTTTCGGAATCCTGTCGAGGATACGGGGCGACTTAGCTTTCCATCATGAATGAAAACCTGGATACTCGCGAGTCGTCACGGAAAGCGTTGAAACGTTCCCCGGCCAGCGGATACGAGCAGAAATATCCTCTTGGATCGTGCTATGCTTGGACCACTGAAACTTCTGTACTGAATGTCTTAAATACAGGGTGTTTCAATATTAATGCTACATTCAACATTGAAAAATGATTTAAGGACCTTATGTAAATAGGTTAATTTTCAGGTACTTTAGGTACTTCTTTCAAAGAGGTTAGGAAGATACTCCAAATTATATTTATTTATTTCGTTAATTTTAGGTTATGTTGCTTGATACAAAACAATAATCGTCTCTGTACTTGGTCAGTGGCAAAATTGTATAAAAATAAAAGAATAAGAAAGTTTTGATGTAAATGGTGCCGTATGACTGGAAGATGAAGTGGACTTGCGCCGTTCTAGCCCAAAAAGATATAAACGATCGTCTTTCCGGACAGTTTGCCGCAAGACAGCGTGGCACCAGTGGCTGGAAAATCCGTCCCGACGTCCAGTGTAGGCGGTGACCACTTAATTAACGGCCTGACGAAAGGCAGCGACAATTAATACGATACCAGCTTCCTTCCAGGCTTTTCGGAATTCCTCGGTGCAGCTTGCACGTGTGAAATACCCGAGGACGATATTAGTCACGGTTTTGTCATACGATCTTTCTTTTTTGTGATCTTCGCGCCTTCACGTTGTAGTAGCACGCAAAACAATGCGGCTATTAGGCAAACAAACAATACCAGGTAACAAACTAGGCATTATTGGCTAAACAAAGTATTGATGTTAGATCTTATCCGTTTCAAAATAGTCTTCTTGCTTTCAGAGAGTTTAAAGGCGATCCTGCAGAGCATCAATTATCACATTAATGAAAAACACATACTTCAACACAAATTGCAAACACAATACTTTATAAAACTTGAATATTCTTTTATTTATAATTGGAAACAATGAATACATTTGTCTCGACGTTTTCGAGAAATTTCTTCGAAAGGAGTCTATTTGCAATTAAGCACAGGATTTTGCAGTCCATGGTGCACACCGTATCGATTCCCGTCACAAAGTAGAGAACTCATTATCGTCTCCTTAAGCGACGCCAGCCCTGTCTTTCCGTTTAACGAGTTGCCGCGCGACCGACGGAAAGTTCAGTGAAGGTGCAACGCGAATACTGTGTACCTTTCGAAGGAGCGAACCTATAATGGGGCTTAATGGTGCTGACTGTCAGTGCGGAGTTTCTCTTCGTCCCGGTAGCGGTCTGTGACTGGACAATATGTGCTCGGTAGCCATGCTGCCGCCGTTATTTGACAGGCCGTGTCCGCACACACGTGGACACACGTACAGGCGATTACTGCGTATTATATGTGTATGTTGTACCAGAAGCGTGATGGCGAAGGAAACGTATGTCGAAATGGTTGAAGTTGCACTGTCAATTGCGACAAGTAGATTCTAGTTAACATGGCGGAACTTTTGAAAATTACATAATTTAATAAGGTTACAATTAACAAATACTTTTAACCATAATAATGAATGTTATATAGAAATTACTATCAATTATAACGTAACAATTATTGGGTGTCGAACGTTCTTGCATACTTGTGTTGTTTTAATTAATCATTGGAGTAGTCTAAATCCAAAAAAGATTTCATAGCTTAAATTCTTCGTTCATGAAGATTTTTTTTCTGACGACAACCCAACAATTGGCGATTCTTCTTCGTTCCAATGATTCTATGGCGACCAGTGTCGAAGTCAAGCCATTCTCAGAGGGCCGGTGTTTTGACACGATGGCACCTCCGAGGATAATCCTTTAAACGGCCTCGACGGGTGGTCCTCGCGAGTCACCTTGCTCGCAGGACCTGCCTTGTCGCTTCTGCCTTTAATCCCGTGGGCCAATCCGGCACACGAGCACTTCCCGGCGTCCTCGAAGCCAGGAAAGTCTGCGGTTAATCCTGCGAAAGTCTGAGAGCCCCATGCTGCGCACAGTTTCTGTGTACTTTTGCTGAATTAGCGTATCTGAAAGTATGGAGATTGATTGGACTAGAAAATTCGAGCATGCGAGAGGAATTCTTTAGTTGCTTTATTATATCAAATTTTCGTCACGATATAGACACTCATATGGTCCGTATAGATGATGTAATTTTTCATCAATATCCATTTTTTTCTATACACTGGAATACAATGCCATCGTTGTCTTGGAATATACACGCATGCTGCTACAGTATTCAGTCACGCATATGTTTCACAATGATGAGCATCGTATAACCTGATATTCGAACAGGGATCCAACTGTCAGACTGAGAATCATAGAAACGTGTGAAGCTTCCAATAGAGCCATCAAGTCTGGCCTAAGTTGAACGATTGGAAGACTTGAGTCCCATAATTTTTTTCTGAATATAACTGTATACACATATGTGTTTAAAAAAAAACAATTAAAATGTAAGACATTAATGTAATTAAACAAGTATTAAGATGACAAATGAAGGAATGAAGTGATTAGATTTCAAAGAAAATATTTTTCTACATTCAATATAGTTATTTATACTCCTTTAATTTTCGACATAAACACGGTAAAAGAAAAGTGTGGAAGGATAAACGAAAGGGACAAGGAGGAATTTATCGGTCGCTTGGCCTTTTCAAGGCTCGTGTCTTCTCCGGTAGAACCTTTGTCTTTAGTTCCCTGCATCCGGTTCCGGTCCTTATCTTACGTTACACATGTAACCTTCTACGCTATTTGGTCCATTGTTGGCCACATGTGCCTCGTCTCAAGAGGTTTGCTTATGTTGGCCCACCTAACATAGCAAAGCTATGCCCAGACTCGAGTGTAAACTTCGCCGACAGACCGATCCTGGAATTCGATTGCATCTAATCGTTCTCTGGCAATGATATGACTCTATTTAAGTATCGGCGATAAGTTCACGGTATCGCGAGGTTTCTCCGTTTTTTAGAGGTTATGGCGAAAAGTAAAATCAATTTATTATAGACATATTTAATACACTTTGTTACAGTGATTATTATAAATATTTCGGTCGATTAACTGATTTAATTTCGGTTCAAGTAATATCGTTCTTATTTACGTTGAAAATTTTCAGTCTAGTGACTTAAAATGATAAACAACGCTGTAATTCAAACTGTAGCCGCTCGCGTTTCGAAGTACGGTTATCTAAGTGCATGCACGTGTATACGAGATGTCATCATAGAAAACAAGATTTCCACGAGATTCGTGATCCTGTGGTTTCCAGATCAACAGAGCGGACGGTGTTCATCCTTGCGTGAGTTTGAAACTCCTCGAATCTTGTATAAATTTTCTACTACCGTCGAGTTTCCGAGAACGTACCTGGAACCAGACAGGGATGAAATTAATTCCCGGTTAATCTCCGCACGATGACTGTGAAAAACCTTTCATAATCATAAATCAAACATTTTTCTTTATTCCAATGACTTTTCTTCTTACTTAAATTCTAAACTTCAATTTTTTCTTTTTTATAAAAAATTCCACTTGTTCAACCAAAATTACTTTTTTCCATTAATTATTTAAATCATTCACACTTTTTAGACGACTTTTTCACGGATAAAAAATAGACAAAAGTTGCAATTGCCAAAATGAGCATTTCTTTTGACCAGCCGAGTATCTCTCGAGCAACAATGGCGTGGCACAATAGCTGGGTCGAACGTCAAATCCGATGGAGGCTGCCGATCAGTCAGCGACATCTAATAAACGAGTAAATAATTTCGGTCACGTACCACTAGCGGGTACAGTCACAATGGCAGCTCCTTAAATAGGATTATATTAAGCTGTTTCACCGGCGATGAATGGTGAGTCAAATGGAGGATCGTCGAGGATGTTTTGGTAGGCGCGACTACGTGAGCAGTCGATGGCAATGCCGATGCTGTGCCACCTCGGAGCAGTACCGGCACACGAAGAAGAACACGAAGCCGAAGAAGAGGAAGAAGGTGGTTGACAGGTGAATGGTCACGGGCATATCTCTGTGGTCCCTTGTCCACGAGCTTTCCCACGTCGTGCAGGACTAACAATCGTTGTCCTTTCGTTCCTCTTTTCTTCCCACTTTTCACGCCCCTTTCCTAACCTCTGAAACTTTGCGTAAGTTTAAGAAAGATTATCGAGTAGGCGGTATTGAACTATTATGTGTAGTGTGTGTACAATGAAGATTGGTGATTATATTGTGTCCAAGTTTTGATACTTCGAACGTACAGTCAATAAAGAGAGTGGTAGAAAACGAATACAGGTACTACATTTTTGATATTTGAAATAAATTTGGTATAATGTATTTATACCGAGTATTTTCGAACGTCGTAGCTAACATCGTTCAACGCGAATTTGTCATTGCAAATTCTCGTGCACCGTAACCTCAAATTAACCCTAGACACTTCGAAGAAAAGGTATATCGAGGTTTCATATATCAGAGTGCATGCACCGTTAAACTTTCATTTTGTACCCTACTCTGTTACTCATTTGCTCGGACACGTACATTTCGATTGAACTGCAGCCCATAAAACAGAGGCCTTTCATCGGATACAAGGCACCCGGCGATTCGAAAATTTCGACGAACTATTTTCGAGGCGCGACGGTTTAAAAAGCCCGCCAATAGGGAGATCCTCGACTGTCGACCTGTCGTTGGATCGCCGCTCTTTGTCGTCGAATTATTTTAGCGGCCGATATTTCCATCCGTACTGCCACCTAAGCGAGGCCCCGAGCCAAAGTCAACATAGGAACGAGCGTACTCCTCGCTTCCTTTCACCCCCTTTCTTTCTGTCTCGCTTTCCTCCGTGAACCTCCAGGAACGAAACAGAATTCGTGGATCGCATGTTTAGCAACTCCTCGCGTATGCATAACGCGTAAGAAAAATATTCTTATTAGAAGACTATTAAATTTTAATTAGGTCGATACCATATTAAATCAATAAGTAAAGTAAAATTATTATTTTAAATTGTGAGGTTAGAATTATAATAGATTTGAAACGTGACTTCTATTTCATATCGTATATAAATCGTGTCGTAGATTACATTAATAGACGACCAACGAAAATAGCGATGCATTTTGTCGCGTGTTAAATCGGCAAGTTTCTCAAAATAAAGTGATCCGCAATCGCGTGTGACGCAACACGCGAAACCGCGTGTCCCGCTTTTTCATAGGACTGAAGTTGCCAGCGAGGTGACTTCTCGGATACCCGTCCCTCTATCGGCCGTTCATAAATCGGTCGTTTGCCGTGTTTCCGCGCGTACAGAGAAAGCAAACAACAGATAAATCAACGATAAAACGTTCCGTCGATCGACGAATCGACCGGAAGAATAATAGTTGCTCGTGTCTCGATGATGGCTGCGTACTAGGTGCCAAGCCGTCTAGTTATCCGAGGAAACGTCGAAATAAAAATAAAACTGCTGTGCATTTAACCAACTATTGTGAAATCGTTTTACAACCACCGTTTTACTATTCGCATTCTTTTTTTTCCTAACGTTACCGTTGCTTTGTTTAGAATCACGTTAAATCGCATTTACGTGTAAATACGATTTTTTCTTTTGTTGCCATTTCTTTGAACAGGTTAGGTGCTTAATGTGATACGAATTTCGAAAATGGTAGAGACGGTATTAAATATATCGCTTTCTCGGTCAACATTCGGGGAGCAACTGGGCGTCCGTGTATTCTTAACGCCGAATCGTCAGTCGAAACGAGGCGACTCAAAGTGATTCAAGTGGTCCCGCGCGAAGGCAAATATTTGACAGGGAAAGATGAATTCCATTGGAATTCCACGTCCCCGCAGACAGCACGGGACCATGTTGCGACGGCCAATGATGGCGTCGTCGCTCGATGGAAAAATTGTGTAGTTAAATCAACCTTTTAAAGATCCAACTTGTGTCTTAAAACACCCAACTCCTTCTTCCACATTCAAAAAATTAAAAAAAAAAACTAAAGAAATCAAATCAACTTGAAAAGAAGGTTTTTCCCATCCCATTGTATATGAAACTTCGATCAGTTTGATTCAGTAGTGGTTATATAAAAGGTACGAAAGTGGTGAGTGCAACTTTCCACTGCCAAAAAGCTGAACGGACGATTCAACGGTTCACGGGCCACATATCGGGTCGATTATTTATACTATAAGCAAAATATCCCGGCTCCCGGGCACTCGGTCGCGTAGCATCGGCCGCACTCGTAATTCGAACGGGAGGATCAACCGGCGGTGTTGGCTGTCAGAAAACGAAATACCATCCGGTCCACTTCGAGTCTCCACTCGAGGATGGTATTATGAATGAACAGCCCCGACGAGGGAAGAACGGGTGCAGAGAGAAGAGAGAGAGTGATTCGAGTCTCTCGAGCCTCTCCAGGCTCAATGGAACCGAGAGAAAAATCCGTGTGGTCATTTTTCGATCGCACAATGAGACTGACTGCTCGCATCGCCTCTCTCATTGCTACCTCGTCTCGCTGCTTTGCGTCTCCATGTTGCTGCGTCACAACAGTGACACATACTGGCGGGATTCTTGACTACGTTCAGGGGAACGGGAGGAACGGGGACCAGGGATGGAGAAGGAGAAAGAGAAAGAAATTCGATGTGGCTCCACAATGTGCCTCTCGGATGACTAGCATCAAGGAAGAGGCTCCTACGTAGGGTTATTTATGCGATCTCATTCTGAGACGAGGTGACACGACCACGTCCCGTAAACAATGCGATCTTACGAGGGAAGAATGTCTACTGATTCGATTAACGGCGATGATTGGTTGTATCTTGGCTTTGGTCCGTTTCCTGGCATTCCTCGCGATCCACTACATTGAAAAGAATCGCCTGCTCCCATGGAGTATGTGTAACATAGAGAGACTGTGATGAAGGGATACAAATGAATATTTAGTTAAAGTGTAACGTTGGTATGTACCGGGTGTTGAATGTTTCTCGTTACAGTTAAATTATTCGAACATTTTGTACCGTCCAAATATCATAAATTTCCGGAAATAGTAGCGTAGCACGTAGAAGACACTCGAAACCCGTTACCTCGATCACGAAGATTTTCGATCGATCACGCGACTTTATGCGAAAGCGTGATCTAGACAGGGTTTCGAGAATCCTTCGTCGATCCATCGGTCAAGTCGTTGACATCTTGACGAGGCGCAAGGAACGTCTGGCGTCACGTAAAAAAGCCGTTCGTCTTCAGAAACGCATCCACCCACCGTCGACAGGTCTGACGCCTTCCGAGGGCCTGATGTGGGGTCTCTCGAACTTGTGGCCTATACATATACATCCGACGGCTCTTCAACAACCAAGCTGTTTCATCTTTCGAAATTTAACGGCTGTTAATTACAAAGACCTCGGTTAATTTCTGCAATTGGGCTCGATCAATGCCCGTGATTTAGGTTGCTCAACAGTGCCAAATCTCGGGTAATATAAATGATCGATCTTAACCTCTTCATGTCACTTTGTAGCTGTATTTTAATATTGACCATTCAAAAATATTTAAGCTGTTCCTTTTTGGATATATAGGTTAGTTGGATATTGTAGGGATCGTACAATTAATGCTTTCACAGGTCTGCTGGTTTCGTCATTAGGAGCAGATTGTTAGGTGTTAACGTGCAGCGGAAGCAATTCCTGAATACGATCCCGCCCACCGATTTTAGCAGACCAGGAAAGTGTCGTTGGGTAAGCGACCCTTGTTCAGGAAGTAAATGATCGAGAAACCAAGTTCCAATTGTGTAAATATTCCCATTTGTTTCATCGTTTTTCATATTTCAAAAATGTTTTAAATTTAAAGATTCAAATTTCAAAATCTCAAAATGTAAAATGATATAGAATAGCAAATAACAAATTTTTTATTTAAAAATATTACTGCAATAACTATCATTCTGCTATATACATAAAAAAGGTTTCATAGCACAAGTAGCTAAAAAAGGTTTGCTTGCACAAGTAGCTTCCTTCCATAGCATAAAAATTCAGATTTCTACGGTTGTCACTGCGGTAAATGCTTCCGACGGTTGCAGCCGATTTCCTCTTGTGAAAGAAGAGCAAGCAGTGCCAACGCTGGGTGGTTCCGCTATCAAATGGTTGAACGCCTCCGAAGACGAATGTCTCTCGTCTCTCCCCCGATTTTTTTCCTCTCGCCGTCACCCCTTTCTGCTTCTACTTCCTTTTCCTAGCCGGCAGCTTTCAAGCCCCATTACCGTCGCTTTGAAACACACCACAGTAGTCTGATGTAGTTTTTATTGCTCTATTATTGGCCACGGCTTGAGGCTCTTGCAAAAGATTGCTGAACATTTCGGCAAAAAGTCGTCTCGACTTTCCTTTTGCACTTATAACTTCATAAACGCTTAACCCCTTCAACCTAACCTTACTGTCTCAATTTGATATTAACCCCTGTCTACCATATAACCTCATACAAAACCAGCTGTCAAATTCGTTTAGGAATATGAATATCACGAAATCTCTACATTTTGTAATTAATATCCTATCGAGTATATATACACCATATGTTCTGTATTATAAGATCCTAGTTAAGACCGGAATTTCCCGGCGTTTACTCAAGCTTCAGACGAAATTCGAGTGACGTTTTGTTTGTTGACGTATCGACTTTTCCAAAGGAGATCTTTGATTCTGATCGACGCGTAGATTCACGCTGATCCTGGTTATTAGTGGAGTCTCTTGGCCCTCGACGAGTGCATGAAACGCTGGAATCAAGATTTACACAAACGTCACGTTTAGAGACCGACCAGTTCCACTCCGATAACGTCCATCAGCTCCTCCCTTCTGGTTTGCGCGAAATTGATCTTTTTATAATTGCTTGTCGCTCGCCTCATGATTCGCCGGGCGATTATTACTTCAAAGTGGCATGCGCTATCTAATTTTCTTAATCTTCGCTTGGCAGATCTGTCATAATATGTTCTTAATATTCAACAAGCAGCCAGGACAAGTTGCGTTGTGTCAACATAACTCATTGCCAGCATCAACAAGGAACGGTTACAGCTTAGATTCACGTTCAAGAGAATTGTGTATGATCCAGAAGCTGAGAATCGTGTTTCAGTTTCATTGTCATGATATAAAAAATTTACTACTATTTTGATTGCATTTTTTTTTTTACTTTGTGTCTTAAATATTTGATTACTACATCAAAAGAATACATTTGTGTGTTAATCTTTTGATACTAAGGCGTTATTATATGTGGAAGAAGATATATGGTAAATAAAGGGGAGATAAAAGCAAAGATGGAACAACTGAGTGAGCAAAGAATTATTCAAAAAGTAGGATGCTTTCCTCTATGGAACAACGATTCTTATTTCACCCGCTTACAGCCTACGTTCGGTTTTCAAAGTGTACTCGTCAGACAAGAGGAAGTGCTTTTTGTCCTGCCTGCGCGTCCTACGCGTATATTTAACTTGGCATACCTACTTCAACACCTTCTGCGCGCGAAGCACGCTGACTTCTTTACCTTCTTCTATTGTCCATTTCTTAGAATCGTACACTTTTTAGCTGTAAATAAAAAGAAAGGAGGAAAGACAACTGCGTGACCTTCAGAATTATCTGACAACGCCATCACGAGGGAATAACAAATTTCAACTACGCGTCTATGTTACCAAAACAATATTAAAAGAAAAAATACCTTTACAACGATTCGATTGCATTCAATTAATCCATATTACCATTCTGATCCTATTGTAAACAAAAATTCGAAATTGCACGAACAGCAGAGTTAGGTTAGGTTACATTTGGTCACACACTGAGAATATTTTGTCAATCGTCAGTGGTGCTCGTTAGCGGCATCCGTCAGAGACGTGGACGCGTCTCGACGCCTTGACTTCTCGAAATAATCACGTAGACGCATAGAACTCGCTTTTTCTTTCTCTTCTTCCACAGCTCTTGTTTTCGAGACGCTTGCATAGATCCGTCATTCAGGTTGAACTAGATGTACATAAATGCATTATGTCTGGAATTCGTGCGGGTGAAATGTTATTCTCATGACTGTGAGGTTTCGTTTCATTTCCAGTGACAAATTTCAGGTAAACAGACCTGGTCAGTAGTTAGTCCGTAGGCAGTCACCTTTTCCAAGTGGACAATGATTAATAGAACAATTGTTTGTTAAAGGAAATATTCAAACTTAACCTCTAAATCATTAATCTGATTGGTTGATTCACTTGGATTGTATAGGTTAATGACACATAGAATCGTCGGCACGAGCATTATAGCGTTAATCTTTCAGAGGACGACGGTATCAATCACTCGGGAAAACATTTAGGAATAACAGAAAAGCCGGAAAAATCAACGTGTAAATATGTGAGTAAATAAGTAAGATCCAGAACGAAAGCGGCGACGATACCCGTGGATGGTTGTTTAGTTCGTGCAGGTGGTTTTGCACGAGGACACGCAGGCGGGTGCTTGGCTGCTGTTTTCAGAATAAACTAGCGAGCTTATACTCATAACAAGAAAAATATTAAATCACCGTCATCGCCTGTATCACCCTATCGAGGCCCTTATCTATGTAGCGGTTCTCCCATGGTAACCGTGGTCGTGTCGAGAAGCTTATTTGCGCTAACCTCGTTTCGATTATTTTTATTTTCATATTGAAACATTAATACATAATAAATCTACACGGTCGATTATTGCTGTAACGTGAACGTTCACTGGCACGTTGAAAAAATACTCGCATGATAATTCACGGTCCGTAAAGCACTTCGCTGTCACGCGTAACACGCAAAATTAAAATAAATCTCCAAGCTCCAGCGTGCGTCCACGCGTGTTTCTTCTTGTCGAGAGATATAGATGTAATCTCCTTTGTCGCGTATCGCCTTAATGGATAGAGAAACGTTTGCCAGTTTATTCGTTTCCTTTCTTCTCCCTATGTTCTGACACGAATACCCACGATTCCCGTTCCACGCTTTAAGCCACATCAACGACGCACCGATTGAGCCATTATGACCACTGCTAATGCTATTTTGAAGATAGGACGACCTGCGGGCCAATCCGCGTTGTGTTCTCGTTCTACCGTAACACCACAGGAGGCACTCGTGTACAATGGCTTTGCGTAAGGGCACACCAGACCCACGGTTAAGGAACGCTCGATTTACCGTGAAATCGTTGAATGTGGCCGTATGTACACTCGCCTCCCCTCTGTTAGCACGATGATCTTTTCCAGGGCACTGTGTTTGAGCAACAAGGAAACTGATCCCAGCAATGCATTCTGACTAATTGTTGTTTAGTGTACTTTTCTATTAACAATATAATGAGATAACAAAATGATTTACAGGTAAACTAGCAACTAACTTTTTCTAACCTATCTATGCATCTACGTAGTTTCCTTATAGTCAAAGACTATCACAGACAATTTATGATTAGTAAATACGATTCATAGACGTCTTAAACTTCTATATTTCGTCAATTTTAAAGTTGAGAAATCATGAATGACTTTAAAACAGGAATATAATGATGATCCGACGTGAAAAATCCAAGTCGATCTCTTCTCACGAGAGCAAACGCGGCGTAACTATCGGAACACGGATTCGAAACAATCACCTCATTGTCCGTTGCTCATTGTATATCTTTCTAGGCCGCAGGATCGTATCCACAGGGCTGAAGGTGCATCCGCGTACAATGCGTACGCGCGATGGGCGCGTAACAATACAATCGGTAGGCGACAGGAGGATATCACGCGCACCACTGGCCACCGGCAATGACTTAATGCTATTTGGAGCCCATGGCCTCCTCTTGCACGCCATTATACACGCGTGGCGGGTGCACTCGTCCATGTATGCCGTAACACGAAGCCCAAAGAGAGATACCGACACAAAACGGAAATGTTTAAGGCTTCACGGGTCGCTTTTGGGACGAACCTTAGCCAGAAAATCTGAATCGATTTCCTTGGGAGGAGGTAAAAGACGCGAGCTCGCATGATGATCCTTCTTTGTACAGTAGGATTCAGCGGAATAGAATGTTCACTTGCAGTCAGCAGTTTAAGGTTGTATTCAATACAGATATAACGATACAATTAAAAATGAAGTAATCCTAAAGAAATCTTCTAAATATTGAGTAAACATTAGTCGAATATCGAATTAACTGATCTTTTTGAATTGACAGGTTAGGCATACGTGATGTTAAGATGCATTTTTAATCAAAATAAAGAGGAAATATGTTTAAAGCTCGAGTAACGATGCAATTCCAAGAAGAGTATACCGTTGAACGGTTTAATGGCATTCGGTGTCAGAATTTTCGTGGGCCGTACATACGTGTAAACAGGCACGGTGTCAGGCAACGTACCGTATGGGGGTTGAACACCCTAAAATTAGCCCTCGAGCGGGACACGACGCGTATATGCGGACGCGGTACGTATCGAATGTGGACCCACACGCGTGGAGAGCGTGAAAAAATGCTTACATTATCATTCGTAATTTCGTAAACACACCACGGGTAGTACGGGGACTAGACTACGAGGACCCGCTGGTGCACTCGTTGCGGGTGGCCCAGGGAACAGTCCCGCCTTCCGTAGAGGGTTTTCACTCTGGAAGTGGGTCTCCCGTGGAAGAAGTACAAAAAGTGCTATGCATCATGATGAAGAAACCCACGTGTACTGACGTGTGAACAAAATAGATAATGGGAGAAATTGTACAGAGGGACAAGTATTATAAGAAAAGTAATGTATTCTTCGTTGCAATCTTTTGTATATCTCATTTTTAACATAACGAAAGATAAAGGAAGTACAATACTAATTATAGTTTGAAATGTTCATAGTACAAAACGGACATGTAATCATGGGTCCAAAAGTGGAATGAAAACGCTCATTTCTGAACATGAGAGAATCATGATGCCAGAGGAATTATACCATTCACATGGTGGCCGATGTAAACAGTCCAGGAAACATATATAAAGTATTCACTAGCGCAGCATCATTCGATGATGCTGCAGCATGGTGCGACAAGGATCGGTCGGCACCCGGTTAATTAATTGCCTATTTTAAATTCGAATTACCATGCCGTAATAACGTGTCACGTGTCAGGATGGCCCCGGGCAACAACGTTATGGGCGAAGGAGGTATACACGCGGAATAGGAAGGCGGGAAGGGTGGTAACCAGCGGAGACATCGATATATCGACGTTCCTTGGTGTGTTGGTAGGTGTGCCAATTAAATTCGAAATTACCGGGGAAAACGAGCAAATTGTTGCTGCTACAAGCGACGTGTAAATGTGCCTACCAATGTTCCTGGGAACGTTTCGCGTAACCGATTTAGCATTTAACGTCATAATGACGTTTGCATTTTCGACTGGCGCCGTTGTTTACTTTATTTCGAATTAATCCGCGATTAAGTGTGACCTCATCTACACGAATATCCATATAATGACCATTGCGTTTTGTTTTTCGCTTAGAAACCTTTCACACCAGCTCTTCTGTTTAGACAGAATTCTTGACAAAATAGAACAGGGCAACAATTTTTTTTTTGTTCCAACTAGAAAAAATAAAAGAAATTTCGAATTCAGAACTGGGTCTAGTTATCGTCGTTACAGATGGTAGAATGCTTATTTCCACAAAACTAATACGAAAGAGGATGTTTGGAAGCATGATGCAAAACGCAAGGCGGAACGAAAATACGAATCGCCCCTTCTCCTCATTACACGACAATTTTTAGACCCTCCTACTGCACGACACGGGGCGGTACGTTTAGTAATAACTAGCAATATTCCAAAAGCGAGCTGGCCCGGGCATCGATAAATGTTTTTCTCGACAGAGATACGCATAACGAACCTGGCCGATGCTCGGCCGGCGATAAACCGCTTTCGAGCGATTTTCACGATGGTGGTCGCGACTGGGCGATGCTCCACATCCAGCGACTATCGATCTGTAGATGCGGATACACCATTGTATGGCGACGGACCTTCGTTTCTACACCGACGCGAACCAATTTCCATCGGGTCCATGCCCCCAGTACTTTTGCTTCTCTTTCTGTTTTCCTTTCTCGTCTTTTTTAACCGCCCTTTGTGTCCTTTTTCTCTCATCTGAGAATGGCGGCAACCGAATGCACGGTGAAAAGAAAAATCAAGAGGGGAGATAAAAATATCGTTCATACGGAAATATTGTAACTTTTCTCGTACATTTGTAATTGCCAATTTTAACTGGCTCTTGGTTCGTTTTTCAACTCGCCCTCCCTTCTGCTCACCGTTCTTTTTCCCGGGGTTTTTTCCTGTCTTTCCTGTTATCTGCGAACAGGTTCTTTTTTCTCTTCTTTTCACCCTTTCGCCGCTGTGTTGGATGTAAATGAAATTCTATTTATCCACCACCACCGCTCGACCAGCTTCTTTCGCTTGTTCCTTTTTCCCTGTTCACATACACTCCCTACTCCCCGTTGCCTCTGTACGGTCCTGGCCATTTGTCAGGCTACAACGAAACGGCGAATTTCGTCCGTTTTCGTGGAAGTTTGTTTTAATGGATCAGGTGCCTGGTTTGCTTCAACTTCACCGTCGTTCGCTCTCCAGACTGCTATCTTCTTACTTGATCATTTTTGTAAAAGAAATATCGTGTATATAATCTTTAAGTATCATTTTATAGTACTGTTACCATTATCCCGTTCCAAGAAAGATTGTAAAATGTTACATTTCTAAGGATTCTAAGAATTATAATTGTATATCTACCCTTTGACGAGAAAATTAATAAAAAATAAGTGCATTTAAATTTTGTAAGTTTCACATTCGGAAATGGCTGTAGTTTGTACATCCTTCCATCAGTTCTTATATGTATATTAATTTCTGTAACATTATCCAAATTTTAATTACACCCATTTTCTTAAATTTCATGCCTCTTTGCATCTTCCCTTTAGAAATCCACCGTCCTCTTACTTGCAAGGAGCGAGATAAATAATTTCCCAAGCACAACGGAAGAGGGAAGAGAGAGAGAAGGAGCTACGGCAGCGACGATGGAAGCTACGTGTATTGAGGTTAGGTCACGGCACTCCAGCAGCGATTCCAGTTTCGCGCTTTGCCGCAGGTCTCTGGGAAACGCGCACCTGTCGTCTTTCCCCTGGACGAGCAGACGATGGTGAAGCCCCCTTTTGCTCCCGCGCTTCTCTCTTCACGGCGTGTTCGTTCTTCTCTTTTCACCCTCCTCTTCATCCACGTTAGCCATGCCTTGCTTCCTCCTCTTGGATTTTTACGTTAAAAATATTCGCTAAAATTTACTAGTGACGTTCAATCGCAGAACCTTTACTCCCTACCTATCTACTATTTCTTTCATTTTTTAATGAAAATTTCTGGATGAAGATGTATTTGGAATGTGTATGTGAAAATTAGATAACGTCGCTACTACGTTCATTAGTGCTGAAAAACATACTGATATTATTACAAGCTTCTAGATTGTTTTTGGAAAATTCGTCTAGCAGTATATTATACGAATAATTATTATAGGATAGTTGAAATTCTAAGATTCTGATTTCTAACGCTAGAATAACCAAAGCAGTCATGAAATAAATATACGTTAACTACTGATAGGTCTAATGTTAATTTCCACATCGTTATAGTCAAGGATCAATCATACCCTAATACAAATCTGTTTTAGTTTATAGTCGTTCGCAGAGTAAAAAGGTTGATAAACAAACTCGTGAAAGAAAAATCAAAGCTTCATTCACGTCCAAACAGCAAACTACTCTTTTATTATAAACCGTTCAAGGTTCACCAATAAAAAGAGATCAATTTATTATCCGTTGGAAACCAGACAAGAAATTGTTACTGTTTTCGTTTCGAAGCCCACGATCCTCTTTGTTGCGGTTTTCCGTCGCGATTCTGTAAGCTTTCTCTGGCCAGGTCCCGACAGCGTGCATCTCATTGCCTGGTTGCTTAGAAAAAAACGGTTATACGTAAGTCGGAAACGAAGAAGGTTTACTCGTTCGATTCTCCTTCTCTCTCCGTCCATTTCGTAGGAGCCTACTGTTTGTTTAAGTAAGCCGGCGGCCAAACTTTTTTTCTCTTTCGTTCTCTTGTTTGAAATTGATGATTGCACGGAACCGCTAATACGGCCGCAACGGTTACGCGGGAAGAAACAGAAAAAAGAACGAAACCGTAGTGCGACGGTGGGGGGAAAGAGCGGGAAAAAGCGAACAAGAGAAAAGTAAGGCAGCGTTGCAGCTCGAAGCGTGCGACTAGCCTTCCTACCGCCGAAATAATCGTCGTTCTGTCGTGGTTTTTCCGTCACGGCGATGTTTACGCCACACGTGGGAACTTCGAGCCGCGATGCCATCAAACTTTCCAGCCGTTTTTATCACAAAGATTCCACTCTCGAAAGCGAAGCTTTTTTTCGTGTACACGCCAGCTGTGCCAGCAACGCGATTAATCGCCTGAAACTATGCTCTTTTTACCGATAGCGCTGTCACGTGACGTGTCAGCGTAATTAGGTTAGGTAGTACCGTGTCAATCGTTCAGTGGGTTACAGCTCGGCACACAGATTATACAGGTTATATGTGTGTTTCTTACGGATTATTGTTTAGTGTTAGTGATGGAAAATGTTTTGTGATGGATGATAGAGAAGAACATGACGGAACCGAGTTTCACACGATGCATGGGTTTTGCCGAATCTGAAACACTTCGCAGCTAAGGTATGACGGTCATTCAGGTTAGGTTTGCAGCGGATGGGACTTATATCCTCCGGGGTGTATTTGCACACCATAGGGTGGGTAATTTTAAGTGTTTGCCATGGAGATAAAGAACGAGGGCCTGATGACTTTTGCACCCTCGAGTTCCGCCGCTCTAAAATTGCCCCTTTCTGGCTCTCAGTAGCGCGGTACCGCGTATGTTTGCACGGTTTAGAAGCTAATGCCGAGCCACCATCCCGAGAGAGTTTACATTCCATGCAAATACCACTTCTGACGTCCGTCACTTTCGCCAGTCGATCGCTAATTCGATTCCGCTTTTGACGGAGTAGCTGTCACGGGCAATTAATAAACGCCGCCATAATTTCCCGTTAATTCAACGGGTGTCGTGTTGGTATTCGTAATGTCAATTTGCCAGACGATTTTAACTAAGAAATATGAACGATGCAACGGATCGAGTTCTTGATGTTTTTAGGTTAGGACGTTTTTTGATGTTTCATAAATAAAGGAAATTTTATACAATGTGTAGTAATATAATGTAATAACTAGAATTCTGACAGAAGCATCACGTATTCTGAAACAGGGCACGCGTTTACCTTCCGAGAGAACCTCTACCCCGAGTTTTCCATAAACTCGAGACCCTAAGGCAAGAGAGGAACGGAATAGAGACTGACGCGTGCTCGAAGGGATTCTACTAACTGCTCGATAGGTATATACTCTATCTTTCGGCGAAGTAACGGATTGTCGGCACGGAACGTTCCAAAGCCCGGCTTTATCCGGAGCACGTGTTTCGACAGATGCAGTTAAATCCCGCCTCGAGCGAAAACCACCGAACGAAACTTTACTCGTTACTAAACCATGAAACCTTTGATGGTCATTGAATTGTTCCTCACATTAACAACCAACGTTAACCGTTGATGAGTTCTTCGATTATAACCTCAAATATCTAATTGTCTATGTTTCAATAAACGATGCAATTGACAATTGTATTATCTATTAGTGTGTTTTATTAATATGAGAAAAATAAAGAAACGTAACTGTATTTCTGGATTCGCACTGATATATTGTGCATTGTGCTCGGAAGAAAATTCCTTCGAAGTTACGCAGCCATCGATGTCGTTCGATCGTGCAAATATCTCGATGAACACAGATCGGTCGGACGTTGCAAGATATTCTTACCTTTCCATTATCGCCCACGCCGAAATGCGGCCGGGGAGGAGTAACGTTTCGCAGATCGCGACTAGAAATAATCAGGATCGATCTCTGTTCGAGAGAAGCAACAAAGTGTCGGATCGAAATGCAACGCGTACGCGAGGATCGAAGCGTCTGTTTGAAAATTTCGCGAAGCTTTTAAAACGGTTTCACCTTCGTATTATTGTTATTTCGATCTCGACGATGCGCCGCTTTTATATCCCGCCCGTTTTTTTACCGTAAAATCGTCCGGTTTATTAATCCGATTCAGACGATTGTTTGATACATTTTTTTCTCGTATTTTTCGTTCTCACCGACACGGGGGCGAAACGAGTTTTTATTTTCGAATTTTTTTTTAATTAATTTTGATCGAACCGAACGCCGGGCAATTAAACGGTCCTATTGTTTTCGCAGCTGTTTATATCGTGTGTCTGCGAGGTAAGTGTATTTTTTTAAGTAATTTCGTGACATGAAAAGAAAAAAAATAAAATGAAAAAACGAGAATGAGGGAAATGTATGGAAATATTTTTTTTTCCAAGCACCTCTCTCTCTGTAACACCAATAAACAATTCGACACGTCCACGCGGACAATAGTTTTGCAAGTGTAGTTGCATCGATCGGTATTGTCGGATACTGAAGGGGGAGGGGGAATAATATTTCGAAAAAACAACATTAGGATTTTCGTTGTGATTCATTACGTTTATTTCGTAAGGTTTCGTATTCGCACGACTCATCCTACGTTATATATATATATATATACTCTTTTTTTTTTAATAATATACACGCAGAGATCTATCTACGATACGATTTCGTTTGAAAATCGTTAATTATTCACATGATCCATTTTCAATAAATATATTATATCTCAATTCTCGTTGAACGACCAATCACGTGCAGCCGAATCGCGCGCATCGGTTGCAAGGAATGACGTCACACGAATAAATGCACAAATGACGAGACACGCAACCCTAAGAGCCCCCCCAACCCCCTAAGAAACGATCACATCACTTTTTACAACGAATTTTATCACGTCCCCGTCTCGTTCCGCTAAATAACTAGGAGGAAACTTTCATTATTTTTCGAACGCCGTCGCGAAAACGTTCAATACGATTTATGCGAATTACCGGTGAGATTTTTTTTTACCGCTTGATTCGACTCGAGAAACTTCGCTACAATTCTTAGTTTGTATGAAATATTGTTATGTACATTAAATGATCGTTCATTGGAAACGTTACCACGAGACTTTTCCAATATGGCATCCAAGAGATAAATAAAAGATCGATAAATGTATATTCTGACATGATTAGAAGTATAAAAGAAATCACTGCGTAAAAATGTATAACCGCGTATTTTTACTATTTTTTTTCTTTCGTAGTCAAATAATCTATTCTTATAATATCATCAATACTGATCACGTCCTCGAGTTAAAAGTAGACGATTCCAACAAGGACGCGTATATTTCCCGAAATATTTTTTGTCCCTCTGGCTAATTTGCAACAAGTTTGCAGAGTAGTACCGCGTGCCAGAACCGTGTGTGCATCTTCGTGCAAACACGATCATCGCGAGGAAGGGAATTTCGAATCGGGTAAATTATCGTAGGTCAGGAAAGAGACCTGCCTTTGTTTGCTCAGGTGACGACGATTATCATTGATATTCACAGCTGTTTTCTCGGCACATTTCGTGTCATTCGCGCTTCCGATTCATTAATGAATGACTTTAGACGCGATAAGAGCGGTGATCACATGCTTAAAACTCACAGTATCGACGCGTCGATTATTTCGATCTAAACTTTAGACTTCGAAAGCTTCTTTCGACGCTCTCGATTTTTGCAACACAGTCTCTTCTCTCGTTGTTACATTGTTCGTGGCGTAACGCCCTCTACAGCGAACCCATAGCGAGCAACGAAAACGTCGTGATTCAATTTAAACGGTAATTAAGTGAAAACGAGAAACTTCGTAGGGAAAAAAGTTACAAGAAGTTTCTATGTAAAAAAATGATACCCGTTGAGGCGTTCAATTACGTTCGTTCAATTATCAGGCTGTCCGCTTTTTTCCACGGCCCGAGGAGAGAAACGACGCGAAAGAAATTGTCCCAGCCCGGCGACGACCAGTTCGAGGTTATACGTCAATCCGCGAGCTCCTTCGACCGCACGCAAGAGTACACGTGTACCGAGTTTTTTGCGTCTGAACGGTGGACACGTGTTCGCCGATTGCAATAACGACTTGAATATGTCGAGTGTCTGTTAACTTCGTGCTAGTGTTTGACAACGTTCGTTTTTAACCTTTTTCTCGTTCGTTACTTCGACATCTTGATCGATATAGAATCGGGATAAGACTCGGCAAAGTAGAAAACACGTCAGACTCACTTCGTTCGACTAATCGAAATGGAAATTGGTTAGCTTCATGAACAATTCACGGTAAGCATTCTTTTCGACAGAATCCGCTAATAATTTTCTCCTATTCGTTAACATTCATTGCTGCGCCTACGACGTGCTACCTATACATTCACGAGCTGTTGTTACGCGAACGATTAAATATCTACAGTTTATTTATCGCCATAGCCATCGAACAGTTCCGTGAATCTAATCTTTAAACCATTATTTTCGCGCCATTTTATCATGGATTTCTAGACTTATCTAATTCCACTCTTTGGCGAGATCTTCTGTGCACGGGATCCATTCTTGTTTCACGTAAACCAAGCTCGGGTCGTAGTGATCGGTGTGATGCTCTTCAAGGCCCCGGTGATGAGGCCTTGAATTTCGGTATTCTCAGTATTTATGTAACGTAATAGGTAGATTGCCGCTGGTGTTGACAGTGTTGCAGTCTTGATAATATCTGTGGTACAGAGGTGGAGACGGTGCCGCACTGGTCGACAGTGGAGTAGGTGGGCTGGATCTGGAAGATACGAACATTTTACGATCAATACTCTTCCCATCCAACAAAATCTTCCATAAACAACAATTTACACAATCACTTGGAAAAATAACCTCAATTATGCAAGGTACAAAAATTTTTTTCTTTACTACGTAGAAGAACGTATTAAAGTAAGAATGGAATTTATGAATTAAACACTAGTATATTAATACAATCGTTTATATTACAGTTACAAAAAGGGTTCTTTATACATCAGCTTAGATAACTCGTAGCAACGACTTTCACACGTTCAGTGACCAAAACAGACAACCACAAGATTCCCTGCAATTTCCGTCTTACCTGTAAAGCTGACAGCTCGGCGATTGGGTGTCTTGATAAATGGCCGCCGCGTCAGGGCTGGCCGCCTCCTGGTACCATTGCGAGTGTCCCGCCGTGTTGTTATGATTTCTCGAATTATATTCCGCGTGATCCATTATGTAACCGGCCGTGGG
Organism: Habropoda laboriosa; assembly: GCF_001263275.1. Taxonomy (NCBI): domain Eukaryota; kingdom Metazoa; phylum Arthropoda; class Insecta; order Hymenoptera; family Apidae; genus Habropoda; species Habropoda laboriosa. Next base: position 964,786 of record NW_017100307.1, on the reverse strand, counting down.
CGTGCAATAAGGCGCGTACATCGTTCCAGGCGGCGAACCGTTGCTCCTGGACACGGTGCCGCCGTGGCCGTACCCGGTGGTCGCCATCATCGCCGCGACGGCAGCCGTGGTTGTGGTCGTGGTGGTGCAGACAGACGACAAATGATCCCTGGACACCACACCAGCACCCATCGACTCTCTGCTCGTCATGATCGAGTGTGAATGAGGGTGAGGATGCTGAAGACCGTGAGGATGATGCGTGTGATGCTGATTATCTCTGGTCATCAAGCCAGCAGTGTTTTCTCGCGTCGTCATCAAAGCGTCGACGCTGAAGCTGGTAGGATCTAGACCCATGGACACATCCTGAATCGTATCTTGATGAACCTGATGAGCTTGGTGTACCTGATGACCCAGAGCTGTCTGTATAACACTTTGTCCAGCTACCGCGACGGCTGCCGTCGTCGTCGCCGTCGTCTTCGCATCTTGTATAGGACTATGAAGGTCGTATTTCGCTTGTACAGCCATACAATGACTTCCTGCATCGTTCACAGGTTCCCTTTTCGGTTTGCACAAAGTTGTCTCCAGAGTGCCTAACTTCTTCGCAGAGGCATCCGACGGCGGTGGAATCACGATATTACTAGGTTTCGTTTCCTCTTGATTACGTTGTTTCTCTGGTACTAAACCTTGCCTCTTCAAAGCTTCTTCTTTCTCTTTCAAGGCGTCCTTTTTCTTGAAGCGTCTGCGACGTCTGAGATAAGATCCATTATCGAACATGTTGTAACTGTCCGGATCAAGGGACCAGTAACTTCCTTTTCCTGGCTTCTTGTCGTCCCGTGGTACCTTCACAAAACACTCGTTCAAGCTGAGATTATGTCTGATGGAATTCTGCCAGCCCTGTTTGTTCTCACGGTAATAAGGGAACCGTTCCATGATGAACTGATAGATACCGTTTAAGGTGATTTTCTTGTCAGGTGCACTTTGTATAGCCATCGCGATCAGAGCTATATAGGAATACGGGGGTTTTACCATATCCTTACCAGGATGGTGAATGTGTTGTTGAGTTATACCTGAGACAGGGTAACCTGCCGCCGTCGCGTAGCCACCGTAGCGGTATTGCTCGTAGTATCCAGGAGCAGCGCCCACTCCTGGGTACGACGGGGTTCCCATTCCCACGGGAACGGCCGTTGCGTGTCTGTAATACGCATTTTGCTCGCCGAACAACGTATGCATTTTTTTAAATTACACTACTACTCTGGACGTGACACTGATTGAAATTTATCTAACGAATCTACGTAACGTGTCCTCAGATCACACTCAGTGAAATGTACCTTCAAATCTTCATAATCCTGTATACTCTCTGATATACCTGTGAACTTAGATTTTCATACAGGTATCACTCACTGATCTCGATCAGTCACTTCCCATGAATCACACTTAGTCACTGCTCGACATCGAATCGAGGATATTAATTTGTAAATTTTCACCAAGGAACAACGTTATAGATCGCGCGATAAATTCGATTGATCGAGCAATATCGTTCGACGGTACAACGCGTTTCACTTAACACTCGACACGGTCGAACAGCAGCAGCATCGTGTGGGCCGTTCGTTCGGTCGGTTCGATAGATCGAGTTATCAATTCCGTCGGCGGGACGGAGACGATGGTTCGTTTACTCGTTAGCCGTTTAAATGGTGTTTTGTTGACGCTCCGGAATATCTCTGTGCTTCTCGGTGGAAGTTAGTAGCTCGCCTCGCGCGAGCAAGACAGGCGCGGCGTGGTGCGAGACGAGGGTGCAGAGAGTAGCATCCAGTGGTCGATGCCAGGCTAACCCGTAAACCCGCGTGCACGCGTATTATGATACACAACAGGCCGGAGTTTACTCAACCCCGAGTAAAAACACACTGGGGCCTCGGCCTCGCGAGCAACCGAAGTGTTTCGGTGTCAGCGAGCACGGCTGCGCCGATCCGTGCGTCGTGGCGCCTCTCTTCGAAAAATCACGGGAACGCGTCACTGCCTAGCCGCCTATTCTTCCTCGAACCGTTCCGATTGGCTGGCGTGGGTCATGTGACTCCGCCTACCGGAGCTGGCCAATAGGAGGTCGCGCGTCGAAGGGAGTAGCGTGGACGCCTCTGCGGCTACGTCGCTGGTGATCGAGCGTACGATCTTAACTTAGTCACGCCCTCGCGACTCGCGCAGGGCCGACGCAACAAAAGCGAGACAATGAACGTCGCCCTGAAGTGTGGTGTGAGAGCACACGCGAAATTTTTCCGCGCGCGATCTTCCCAGCCGTCGGATACTTTTCCCTGGACTGGATAGGATGGTTCGAGGGTGTATCGTTTGAATTTCTCTTGGAGGATTGAAGAAAATTTGGATTCCTTTTCTTTTGGGCTGTTTCGATGGATGCGGTTGAAGGTTATGGAAGTGTTACAGACGACCACGTGGTGATATCGATCACGATCGATAACGACGCCGTATTTAATGGAGAAATTCACAGTGATTATTCCAACAAGAGAGTGAATGATTTCGTACTAGACGACGGAGTTTTGCAACTAGTGGTAACGATCGTTTATGTTATATTAATTGTTATTGTACGAGAATGAATTTTAAGGAATTAGATGTTACTCTATTAGATTCTTTATTCTCATTATACAGGGTGTTCCAGTAATCGTGGTAGAATCGTGAAGAAGGTCATTCCTTATGAAAAAATAAATCGAAATTGGAAAATAACGTTTTTGCATATGAGACTTCCCTTTCGAGGAAACCGACTTTGAAAATTCTTCAGGTATGCCTGCATTAACTATAATAAAAATTATAACATTCTCCGAAGAATGTGTAATAATTCAGTTCACAGAGAATAAACATTAATAGAATCAATCTCAAAAATTAATTATTCTATTCTCATTTATCCTAATCGAATAGAGAATAAAAGAGACTGATAACACAAAACCTATAGCTGATAATAAAAACGATAAAAAGTAAAGCAAAAACTTAATTTCGACTTATTTCTTCATAATTAATCACTTTTTTAATAGTTGTATCACGATTTTTAGGACGCTCTGTATATTTTCAACATTCAACGTTTCTCTCGGCTCCCCGAAACGACTGCACGAGTTTACTTGAAACTTCAAACTGATAATTTTATCGATTCTGCGATTACAATACGCTGAAATAAAGGGGATCGGCGTAGCAGCCCGGGTATTTCATTGAGGCTCGTCGGCAAAGAAGCGACGACACTCTTCTCCTGGCCGAGAAATACAGATAGGTGTGTAATCCGTGGACGAAGAAACCCGAGAAACCCCGGAGGAAAAGGCTCGAGTGGTAGAGTTATATAGATAAGGGAGAGACATCACGTTCTTATAGACGAGGGATTCAATTTGGCGTCTGTTTTTCCAAGGGTTCGACTCCAGCCTTGCGAAAACACTCGAGAGGACACCTCGGCTTCCATCTTGGCGTTTCCTCTACTCCTCACAAACCCCCCCGAACTTCTATCCAGGTTCTCAAAATATCTTCGATCGCCGCAATGTTCCACTTTTTCGTTTCCAGTTCCGCGGACGCGTTCTCACAGCTCCGCCTGCCATTGATAGATCGAACGTATGATTCATACGTAACCAAAACCATTGTTGGTATAGTTGGTTGAAGCGATATAATCATGTTGCAAATTAAAGTGTCGAGGATGTAACGACGAGTCACTGCAGTTGCTGCAGATCTTAGCCAAGATATGACAAAAAAGGGAAACTTGAATTTCCTCTTCACGCTTATCAAACACAGATGTTAACCCCTTTTTTTATTTAACATCGTATCAAAATTCTAAATAGCTAAGATAATCGTGTGCAACCATAAAAAATCGTAAGGAAAGGTTTAAGTTATTTGTAGGGTATTTTGTTATATTGCTTAGTTTTTGAGAATGGACTTCTAATTTTTTACGGAGACAGAAATGACGCATTCTCCGTAAAATAATAAATTAAAAATTGGTAGGTTTTATGCAGAAGATTGGCAAAAATTTGTGTGGAGCGTCGAGGACATTGAAACAAATACAATTGGACACGATAATTCGAATACTATTAGCATTCTTCGACGAAATGGAGAAGATTTGACTCTTTTAACTTTTGTTATTAATGATAAATATTAACCGATGATAATTTATATTTCTGCTTATTTGAAATATTTCACATCGAAGGAGGTTTTCCATTTTCCACCGTTTATATGTAAATCTAATTGCATGATGCATGATGCTTGACGAAACGAACTTTTAACACGTTTTGCTCGTTCTCTCCCACCTTCGAAGCACACGTCTGCAGACAATGTGGGTTAAGTCAAACGTGCAGCTACAAGGTTAGCAAATTACGGAAGCCTTCGAAACAAGCACAGGAAGGTTATCTTAAGAAAACATTTCATACGATGATTTATCTAATTCCTGATAAAAAATCGTCTGGCATCGGTTCTCGTTGTTTTACGAGTAAATTGAACGAGCAGGTATTGACAGTCGTGAAATTTCACGAATTTTGAGCCGAATCGTTCGATTGTGTTCATTACTCGAATTTTCGATTCGGTAGAAAAGAGAAAAAGAAAATTCGCTATTTAAAAATAAGAAATTTCATTACTCAAACTTTCGATTCGGTAGAAAAGAAAGAAAAAAAATGAAATTCACTATTTAATTTCACTACTCAAACTTTCGATTCGGTAGAAAAGAAAAAACTAGGTTTTAATATTTAAAAATAATTTCTAAGCTATAGTTTGCTGTATCTACTTCAAAAGTCACATACGGAGATCTCGTATCGGAGATCAATGATAAATTTAAACCGATCTTCTTTCGTTTTCCACACACATACGCGCTGAAGCGGACGCAAAGCGCGACGGGAAAAATCGATGACACGGCCACGACGTCTAATTTTCATTTAAATGAAACGACGTTCGCTGTAGGTGTTTCGATTCGGTCTCTTTCTCCCCGTCGCCGCCCCGGGGCTACGCGGAACGCTTTCGAACTTTCGGCCAAAGTTTAATTGTCTTTTGCTTGCGTTCTATCTAAATTCGTCGCTCGCCGCAGCCACCATTTCTCCAGCGGTTAATCCATTTGATAAGACCTCCGAGTGTCGCCGTTTTTCCTCTCGAATATACCGAAGAACAGATATTACCTAACCTCTGTCACAATTTTCTCTTTGAAAAAATTTTGAAAATTAAAATTAAAATTACTAAAAAGATTTGTAGGAAAATGGGCGAAAAATCCCGTCTTGGGAAAATTAACGAAACTGGACAATGGTTTATTATGTATACCGAGTGTAATTATTATAACTGATAAAAATTTTTAAATAATTTCTTGGAAATTATAGGAAAATTAGAAAATTTCTTGGAGACATCGTTCGTTGTGAATGATACGGCAGACAATGATAAATCTACCCAATCAGTGGACGATATGTCAAGTATTAGAGTTATCGAAGCACAGTATTTTTCGTTAATTCGATATTCCTAATATCACACGAACGAGTAGCAGATTAGCAGATTTTTCAAAATAAAGATATCGAATTTAATTGGAGAAGCTTCGAAAAATATTTTTCCAAAGTATCAGATAGCGGGTAGAATTCTAATTCAAGCGAGTTTTATCGAGTGTAACGAGCAAAAAGCACGGGTGGGGAATGGGATCGACGATAAAAACGACAATAATTTCTATCTCGTTTCACGTCAACTCGCCGACAAGCACCTCTCGCGAGGTGTTTAAGAAATTTCGAGGTCTTTCCAAATAAACCACCGCCATGACCTATCCTATGCAATCGGGCCGGCTTGGGTATGGCCGCGCTCTTTTTTGCCTGGCAGAAACAATAAACCGGGGATTTCGTGGCCTCGCCACGGTTGCGTCACTGCTTCGCCAAAAGAAAGTACATTTTCTTTATGACGCATGGTTCTTAGCGAATTGCAGAAAAAAAAGAAAAAAAAAATGCTACGCGGTGCTTCGTTTGTGAAAACTTCTTGCGGCGTCCCTAGGCCGCGTTTTCAATCGAACGAGAATTCAAATTTCCGGTTGAACAGATCAAATTTCGTTTCGATTATTTTTTCCTAATAATGTGTACTTATGTAATAATGCAACAGTTTTCGCGAATTGCAGAATAAAGAGTGCTACGCGATGCTTCGTTTGTGTAAACTTCCCGCGGCGTCCTTAGGCCGCGTTTTCAATCGAACGAGAATTCAAATCTCCGGTTGAACAGATCAAATTTCGTTTTCGATTACTTTTTGGTAATAGTGATTATGCGATAGTTAATTTTAGTTACGTGAAGATGAGGTTATTTATAATGTTTGTTGTAACACGGTTGGCAAATAATGAATGGTAAGATTGATAACGATCGTGTGATGGCAGCTTTGGCGAGACAACGTGAAATGGCGCACGGTTGTTTCATCATGTAATTTAATGTGTCTGGAAAACGACAACAATGTAGACTGTGACAATGTTGATGATGGAAAGGAAATGAATGTTATCAGGTACATAAATACCATTTATCGAAACGAAACATCGATGCGCGTACTTTGGTAAATTTTGGATAGGAACTGTCTGATGCGGTTCAATCCCTCGTTCTGTATAGATATGTACCAGTTTTAAAGATGGATTTGTAATAATTTTAGTCAATGTACTATTTCTAAATAATTCAGAATTTAATACTAAGTTTGATAAAAATTTCACATCTATCAAGCTTTCTTTATTAATATTTAATATATTGTTAATCGAACAAGAAAAGGGAGTTTCAGTATTTTTAAGAATTTTTAGTTTCGGATAAAATTTCATTTCTTTCAAATTTTCTTTTGTTTTAACATACCTGTTAATAATTAATACATTTCTAATCAAAGAAGAAAAGGAACTGTCGGTATTTTAAAGAATTATTAGATTCGGATGAAATTTCACTTTCTTCGCAGAAACTTCACTTTCAATTTTAAAACTCACTTCCAACGTGATAAGAACGAAATTCTAACACTTTCCAAGTGTTAATCTAAAGGATGAGAATGAAATACCACGAAGGAACAATGTATCTCCCCAATCGGCAATGTGTTAATATCGTCACCCTCTCCAGCTAATAACGGCTGCCATCAAACTCCTCGTTTCCCCTGGAATGGCAGACTAATCGAAGCGGGAGGAGGAAACACGTATCCCTCCTATTTTTATCACGTCGAAGAAACGTGCGTGAAAAGAAACGTAGAGAGACGAAGCCGTGGCGCGTATCACCCGATCGGATTAACCCAAGGAAGTCTCTTCAGGATTCCGTATGCTTCTCGTCTGGTTCCCGGTCTGTTTACACAACGATGAAATTTAATTCCCGGGACCACCGAACTCAGGAACTCGTGTAAACCAATACTCGCGGACAGAGTAGAGACCGGCCATCACAGTTCCAGCGCAAAAACGCCGAAGAAAAACCCGGTGGAAATCGAGTTCAACGGTTGCCTTCGAGTGCGAGCTCAGAAGCGTGACGCGCGTCCAATTCGCTCGACACTTTGACTGACGGAACGAAAAGCCGTCTAATAGAGTGTTAATTAACTGGATGAGCATCCCGATCGATCGACTCTGCCCGCTTTGTTTGCTGAGCAAATGCCCAAGGACCTTTCTCATGGATATTTCGGTCCGATGGTGAAATTAAATTGCCTTTGAAAATTTCGAATTTTCACAGCTTCTCTATTTTTGGTATATCGTTTTTTTTTTTTTTTTTTTTTTGCCTTCTCGAGGAATAGATATTGAGCAGAGATGAATATTGTTTTGAGAATTATCAATGGTGGAGCGATAGTGACTTCTGATGTGGAGAAAATTTGATACAAAAGTTGAGATTACCTTCCTAAAGTTAGAGGAAAGACTGTTTTTAGAGATTTCTAGTGATTACCTGCCATTTTCTAATCGTGCTCTCGAAGGGAGAATCCCTTCACTATCCGCTCCAATTTTCATACTATCATGTAAAATGAAATAATTATCAATTGACAGAAATTTCACATCCCAAAATCTACTCTCTACTAAAAAGAAAACTTAGAATCCAGAAATCAGCCGAAATAATTACTAAATTTACTCCAATTTTCCAACAGAAATTTTCACAACTTCTCGTCTCTAAATTTACTCCAAGGAAGGAATTACCCAAGATTGAAACATCTGAACAATTCAAACACTACTTGCCTTTCCTCCACCTCAAAGAAGTGCTGCGCGCCTCGTTCGTGGTTCCTGTTCTAGTCTCTGGTGCATTTCTGCAACACGCTTCCCCAGTGTTTGTCTTAACAGCAACCGGGCAATCCTGCATCGTATCTTCCACGAGCTTGTAACTCGTCCGGGTTTACGCAGCGCCGTTTCCGCGCGCGTTTTCATGCAGGAATATGACGCGGAGGCGAGCCCGCGAGCGTCCGATGCGATCCGCGCGCATAAAGATAACAAACACGTCGGGTGCAGCGTGTCTGCTGTTTCTCAAATCCGCTAAGAGAAAAAGCTAATCTGGTTAGCATTACCACTTTCCGGCCGATACAGGACCTGATTTTTCTTCAACCAAGACTTTCTTAACCAAGAGACAGAGCGAAAGAGAGAGAGAGATCGTGTCAATAATCGAACGAACGACCAAGTTCGATTAGAAAAAATAAACGTTCGAACGCTCATCGCAATGCAAAGTCCTCGATCGACTCTCGATTTGTATTCCGTTCGACGAAGTTTAGAGAAAGTTCTCGATCTTCGAAATGTTACGAAGTTACGTTTGCGGTCAGAGGAATGCCAGGTTTACACCGATGTAACCGGTGAATGGATAAATCAGCAAGTTTTTCGAGCTAAGATGAAGCAAATGGAATCGTTCGTTGTGGTTCAGTTGGAAAGTATGAGAAACTAGGGATGCAAGTTTCATTCCTCCAGGCAGAGAAAACAATCCATAAGTTACTCTACCATTTCAAAATTCAACAAAACTTTCTTCAAAAATTTGGAAAAATTTCAAATTACTTCAACAGGTGCTACGCTGTAATCAATCAGGAGGACACTCCTAACAGTGCTAACTTGAACTATAAAATTATCACTAAAAATCTTAACAATTACATCGAACAAAAATTTTTCATTACAGTTCAAGGATGTACCTTTCTACCGAAAAAAGAATTCTCGCGATATCTTTACTAGTTCAACCAAAAAAAATTCTTCAAAATCACTTATTTTTCATCGTCGGTCAGACCAGAGTCCCAAAATTTCAGGTTCCGATCTTCGTTCAATTTCCACCGCGAGTAATTTACGAAATAGCGGCAGGTTATATCGTTCGATGGACCGAATCTTCAGCTTTGAAATCGAGAATTTTGCCGTTAAAACGAGAAACCTGCCCGACACCGATAGGATTGAATGCGCCGGCTTGGTACGAGGGTGCGAAGTTGAAAAGGGCCGAGGCGGAATTCAGGCGGACAATGCGTACCGGGTGGCAATTTCACGCGACACGTCTCACCATCAGCATATCAATAGGCCAGCGGGATTATCTGGATGTGCAGTGATATTCTGCGGTTGGCTCCGGCAGATAGGGTTGCGCAGTTTCGCCCGCACAGTACACGCTTTGCCTCGCGTTCTCTGTCTCGTCTGTTGCCCGCAGATTTACTCGACTGTATCATCTGAACGATTTATGCACAACTAGCAGAAGTTCGGTTCGTCATATCCTCGTTATGTCATTTCCTGTTTGTCGTTAGTTCGAGGGGTTGATTTGTTTGGTCGCAGGTGGATCGTGGTGAATATCGAATTTTGGGATTGTTAGAGTTTCTTTGGAGTTGTGATTTGTTGAACGTGTGATAAGTGTAATATGTAATATGAGTTAGGTATGAGTTCGTAATGTACTCATAAATAATTTTGATTTTCTTTTTATTTTTATTTTTATGTAAGATTTTGGGAGAGATGGCCAAATGTCATTACTCCAATTTTTTATTTAATTTTTAGCATATATTGGGTACTTGTTTTGAATCAGCTTGAAATTTTGAATATATTAATTTTATTTTGATGCAATCAATTTGGCTAGCAATGTTTTTAGTGTATATATTATTTACAGAGGGGTAATTGTCCTGAATTTAGCCTATAAGGTGTTTAAAAAAAGTGTGAACACTTATTCCATGAATTTGTGCAAGTTTCTTTTGCAAAAGAAGAGATTCTAAGGTTAGGCTATTAAAAAGTGAACAACTGAAGATTCTTCGAAGACAGAATACACTTGTTAATTTGGTATTGCGTTATCACACCTGTTTCTCTAAGAAAGTTACTTTCACATAAGTATTAACATACTTATTTCTGAAATAAGTTACTGACAGCAAACAGTTACTGACTACTGTCAATAATAAAAAGCTGTTTCTAATAAAAAATTTTCTAAATTTCCAAATTTTCAATTCAAAAATGACTGCTCCATTGAACACGAGAGAAATGAAAGTGGCCAATTTGGAATCGCTCTAGTGTATCGAATTATATGTATGTTTTTTAAGGTAGCTATTAAAGTAGCCATGTTAGGTTGTTCAGGGGAATCACGCTGGGCTCACGTTATTTTAATTAGGGCTCAGCAACATTATAATGCGACCGATTCGCCTCGAATGGAAACAAACGTCGCAAAGTCCAATTTTGTCCCCTTCTGTGCCCTCCGCCAGCCACGACCGCGAGACGTTTATTTTTCTTGAAAACGTATCAGCCGCATTTCCTTCCTCATTGTCTGCCTTAAGGAAATAAATCTACTGCCAGACTGTCCCGGGCCAGGTCGTTTCCTCTTGCACGCTTGTCGTACGACGTTTCTATCTTCCCTTTCTATTCACCAAACGAGCAATCTTTAGACGATCTTCTGTTGCAATAGTTTAAACAAATGACGAATGAATGGAAAAATATTTCAATTGGAAGACGAGTATTTTGTGATGAACTCTGCTATTTTATTAGTAAATAGTAAAGTAATTTTAAAAAAATGTTGAATTTTTAAGATTATGATGGACCATAATTTTGATAGGCTTTTCGTTCGAGCAATTTTATATTCATTACAGATAGTAACATAAATGTGCAGTAAATTTATTATTTTCACAATTGCAATAAGTTGAATTTTTAAAGTTATGATGGACCATAATTTTGATAAACTGTTTATTCGAGTAAATCACCTTGCAATTTTATTAAAAAAAATTCTATGACCCAAATTGAAAACACATTTAATTTAGGTAGTGACACTTTTCCCGTTGAACCCTACATTACCATAATTCCATTTTAGCGTCTTCCATCTAAGCACAATAAAAAATTAAACTCAGAGATCTTAAATTTCCAAATTCAAAAATTCCTATCACAGCAAAGTGAACTCTATTCTCGAAAGAATCCCGATTCGAAGAGATCGAGTCCAACCTACATTCTCCACAAAATAAAGAAGTACCAAAAGGGAGCGAAAAATTTAAATCTCCAAGGAAATCTCGAAAAATTTCACCGAAACTCCACGTTTCCCGATGAACGGAAAATTGTGTACGCTCCAGTAAGTTCGTTCCAGAAAAGTGTCGCGCGTCGAGCACGAATAACCAAATGATAGCACGGCACCGTGGAAGATAATAGCCATAGAGAGGAGTAAACGGCGAAAGCACCGGTTTCCTCGTGGGCGGGTAACGCGGCTAATTCCGACTGTTTGGTTAGCAAGCATTTAAGGTTTGTCTTGGCTGTTGCTTCGTGTCTTTTAGACAGCCGATCTGTGTTCCGACCAAACGAAACGGAAGCTAAACGCTTCTGACGAGGTGACGAGCCGACGACTTCGTCGTTCGACGTTCTGGCCCTTTCTGGCCCACGTTTATCTGAACATCTTGCACCAATTCACCCACGATCCACGTTCGATTCTCGCTAACTTACCGTCTGATGGGCTGTCATTGGCTCGATCGTTCTTCAGATCTGTTCGTAGACGAGGCTCGATTTAGTCGTATAGAGAGAGTGCAAGCTCGGTGGAAAGTGAAAACGAGAGCGAAAGTGTGCAAAGAATCAATGTTGCGATGCTAATTGAACGGTTCGATGTGTCTTTTAAGTGATTGCTGGCGAAGATTCGCCTATTTCGAGAGAGTGATGAAGACGAGCAAGTTTTGGGAAGCTTGAAGGTTGAGAGGTTGATGAACTTCCTACTTTTTCACTTTTTTAAAAGTAATTGTATTACGAATATCTTCTTCTGCTTTTTTCGGTACATTTTATTATCGTAAAATAATATGAAATCGATTATAATTAATTTCGAAATTTAACATTCAAAAATTGCTCTAGTTTTGCACTATGATATACGTAACCCTTTCAATTTCACTGCCGTCGCTGCGGCGACATTCACAAAACGCCCATAACTCCGCTAAATTTTCATTCGCACTAAAATAAATCGAATTAACAGTGAAAAATGGAAATAAACAAATTCATAAAAATTTATAATTTTTCTTTCTAAAAGGAAACTTAATTTTCAAAAATATTAGAAAATACTCGTAGTGCGGTAAAGGGTTAAATTTGAAGAAAAAAAAAAGATTCGTAAATTCGTGCCGCGCGTTATTTCGAAATGTCTTATTTTAGACGGCAGGAGAATTTTCGTTTCGTTTCTAGAAAGACACACGGTACCTGAGCGCTAAGTAGGCACATAGGTACCACGGACACATATGTAACCTCGTGTACACGAGACAACCGCAACCCTCCGCGGTGCACAAAAGATTTAGAGAAGTTGCGGCTGAACAAACACCGCCGGCATAAGCGCACGTTCCTCCCTTCGGCTTTTCCTGGCCAAGGCACCCGTAAATGCCTGCCGCCTCTGTATGCGTACCCGGCCCTGATAAGGCTTTCCTTAACAGCGCCTGGCTGCTCTCCTATACATATATATATACACTCTTCGTTTATCCGTCTGACGATTATTTCCGGGAGCAATTGTTACGATCGTCCATGCAATATTGGATCTTCCTTAGAATTTAATCGCGTTCAGTCATAAATCAGTGAATTATGTTAGTTACTTGGAATAGTATAGGAAAATAATATTTTCAAAATATGGATGAGTGAATTCTTTTTTTGTGAAAAAGGAAATGTGTTTCTTTGGGAAAGAAATACTTTTTTTTATTAAATTAAGTATGGTAATTTGAGAAGTATATTTTGTGGAGTATTCGTCGTTCCAGTGGAAAAATTACCGAAGTGTAGAAATTTAATATTTTTTAAATTTGCGTCGAGATGAATTATGCTACTCGGAGTAGTATAGATAAATATGATCGTTTCCGTGAATTTTCTTCGATGTTTGGAAAGTGTAGCGAAGTGTCTTTTCAATTTTTTCCAAATTAGATAGAATACGCCCGCTTTACAATAAGATAAAGTACAATGTTACGTGAAAAAGCGGAGGGATAATAAAATGTTCAAATAACAGAATGCTCAACCGTTCTGATAATTGAAGTTCGGATAACAGAGTTTTCCATCGTATTTTGAAACGAGTGCGCGTAACGAAAAAACACGAACACCATTTTTACCTTGGAACCTCCACGTTTTTATTAATACAAATTTTACAATACATATTTGTATAACAAGTATGAGCTGTGCTCGAATAAATTTTCCCTTCATTTTCCGGATATTATTCCGACAATTTTAAGCTTTGCAATTCGAAATTAGACCATAGCCAAAAATAATATTCCAAATAAAATTTCAAATTATCCAAAGAAGTGCAAAAGTGTGCTAAAATTTCATCGTTTGAAATTTTTATTATATCAACGTTTGTAAAATTAATTCCAATGCACTTTTTATCTAATATGTCAAATTTTTATATTTCATTATTTTGTGTAATCTTAATTAATAGAATTATTATTTTAATTTCTACAATTTTCTTATTTTTACGCTCAATACGTAGATTTATTTTAGGCTAAAAATATTGTTTCTTTACGAATATCAGAAGAAAACTGAGAATGTTGAATTTTGAGACTTTGAAAGTTGATTTTTGAGACTTGAGACTTTGCGAGACTTGAGACTTTGAAAGTTGACTTTTGAAGGCTTTCAACTTCGAGAGACTTGAGACTTTCAACTTTGAGAGACTTGAGACGTTCAAATTTGAGAGACTTGAGGCAAGATTTTTGAGACTTTCAACTTTGAGAGACTTGAGACTCTCTCCACAACGCATCATTGCGAAAAAATCAGACTTCTCTGCTATTCACAGATTTCCTCGATGATTTCACATCAAAATCATGCCCGTAGACAGTCTTTTATTAACCTAACTTTTCAACTCGCGTTTCAAAGTCGACGATCCTATAAAACATATCCTGTGTCGCAGAGAGCAATCGGGGAAGGGCGCGGGGAATCGTTCGAATAATGGTTTGCAGCGAATCCAGCCAGCCAGCCAGCCGGCAGAGATAATGGCGTCGAGCTGAAAATGCGACGCATGGAAACGATGCCTGTTGTTATTTTATAGGGGCGGAATACCGGGCCGGCGGGGGGACCTCTCGTTAAACCGATTTGCACATCGGATGCACTCTCGATTCCTCGAACAGCGGACAATTTCACAGGACTCTATTTACGCTGCTGCCTCCACCGCCGCCGCCGCCGCTCTGCCTACCCCAACCCGTTTACGCATTTTCCTCTTTCCCGTAAATACATTTGCGTTGATCTGCTTTCCGTACTTTTCCACGTTTTCACCAAACGGTCTCCTATTTTTTTTCCAGAGAAAGAAGAAACGTCGGTGGTTTTTGCGGACGCGGAAAAATCGTGGTACCGTGAACTGGAGGAATATTCGCAGGTAATTAACGTATTAACCCCTTGACGTATGATTTCTTTTCCTGCATGCGCGTCTAAGCGTCGGCTATTTACCGTTTTAGTACTACAGTAAGTGAGAAAAGATGTATCGTAGGTTAATTAAATTTGGCAGTCTTCAGGTTTTCAAATTGAACGGAAAATTGGAGTTAAAATAAATTTTTGTTACTGCTTTTATCGATAACTGACTCGTTATTACACGGCAAGGGGTTAAGTGAGAAAATTTGCAATTTTCATTTTATCGCTTGGAAGAGTTTCTTATAGATTTACGGTAAAAAATTACGGAGGTTGAACTGTGATACTTCCAGAGAGTAATTCGTGTCGACTCGTTATTGTTCTGATTCCATTGATCAATAGAAACACTATCGATCAATTCTTTCGTCCTGCGACGAGCAATCTTCAACCCTTTCGCTACGAACAGTAACAGTTGATTAATATACTTTCACACTTCACAGATAAAATATTACCGTCGACTGAACATCAAACAACGCTGTTTAGAATGCACCAAAAATTTGACTATCGTGAAACAGTCGATTTTTAATCACACCTATCCCTATTTTTACGCTACGGTAGAATACTAACTGCTTCGTCCACTACACAGCTCGCACTTTTTCTCTCAAGCGAAAGGGTTAACAAGGTTTCCACCGAACTTCGAACATGAAACGAAGAGGAAATTTCCGGAAAATGGGAATCAGTTTTCCACGCAGATCGAAATTTATGGGAAATTTGTAGATTTGGTGAATTTCAAAGTCGATTAACTCGCCTCGCGACATCCATCATCGCCGGAATAACGAAAGATATTTCATTCACGGAACGTCGGGAATCACGCGAAGCGTGTGCGTTCT
>NW_017100307.1:925376-949178 GCF_001263275.1 Habropoda laboriosa | reverse complement strand
GCCGAGGCCTTCCTTTCGCACTGACACGATGCAGCTTGCATTCGGACGTCACGTCACCGTCCGTACGCCAGTCGTCGACCATTAATTCGTTTTCTTCGTCGCTTCCACGCTCTCTCGGCCTCGCATAGCTGCCGCTCCGCTGCCCTCGAACTCCCGTGTCCAACGTGTTACTCTCTTTCCTCGCTGAATATTCCTCCGTTAGTTTCAATATTTTCACCAAAAAAAAATTTATTTTGCTTATTTTTGAAAAAAATTGCTTTTCTCTTCGATTTGGAGCTCAGCGTGCAAACACTCTCGAATTCACGTGTCCAACGTGTTACTCTCTGCTCGCAGAATACTTCTTCTCCGTTTGAATATTTTTATGAAAATACGTATTTGCTTTTAATTTAGTAGAGCTCCGTCTTGAAATATTCTCGAATTTATTATAAATAACCGGAGTGTTTGGAACTTGGGCGCGTGACGGGGAAAATGAGAAAGAAGCGGCAAGAGAGATCTCGACACTTTCCCGACAAAAAGTTTCATTCGCCTTCGAAAGTTGAATATTTTCCATTCACTCTGAAAGGAAATGTCACATTCCAAAAATGGCGGGAGAGAACTTCACACGCCTCAGAGAAAAAATAAAAATCCCATTTGACTTTGAAAGTCAACTCTCAGTTTACTCCGAAAACAAATTTCATATTTCACAATTGACAGATTCACCAATCTCAACAAACACGCGATAGAAAAAAATAAAAATTGCACACTGTTCCACCCGAAAGTTCACCGTGAAAAACAATTTCGAAGTCTCGCGATTCCCACAAACTCAACGGCAGTAGAGATCTAAAAATCGCGGTAACGCGAACGTCCATCAACCCCCTAATAATTGACTCGATTCCCCGAATCCTCGGCGATTTAACAAAGAGAAAAGAAGTCAATTCGAACGTAATCGATCAAAGTAAGCACGTTGCACGGATTAAAGGCGGGGAGAGCCGCGATGAAGGATAACGCGCGGTGGCTAATCCGTGGAACATCGAACGGGAATCCCTCGGCTGTAAAATATCCCGTCCATTACCGCAACTTTGCGGCGGTGCTAACCGCTCATATACATATCAAGCCACGTCAGCCGAAACATACCGAAGTCGTAAAGCTCCCGGTGCACGCGGATGGACGGAAAAGAATCCTGGGTGCCTAATTCGAGATGTTTATCCAAGCGGTGGTTTCGGGCCCTCTTAATTCATACCCGCCGCTGTTGTTGCAGCTTAGCCAGCGCCAAATTTATTAAAATCGTTACCGACGCCCCCGTACCGCGGGGGAAGAGACGCGTTATTATTATTACGTCGTCGATTCTCGATAAGAACGGTGAAAACCATCTTCCCACTCTGTGCTTGCAACTCGATTCGACGAGAGATCGACCGGGAAAATTCGGTTCTTTCGTGGGAATTTGGGAATTTCGTGGAAAAATTTGTCATCTCCGTTTTTGGCTGTTGAATTTGCCGGTTGGTTGGTCAATCTTTGGTGAAAATTGTTAGGGTGCGTTGTTACTTGCTTCGGGGCAAGCTTCGGAGTAAATTTTCGAAAATGTTAATTTGAAGGATAAATTAAAGAAATATGAAGAATATATTTGTGAGATTTATAAGTACAACGAACTGTAAATAGAATTTTTGATTTTTGGGGACGTTCGTTTTATTTTCTGAGGAATCTCCATTTTTTGCTGTTAAATAGAGGTAATTCCTTAATTTTTGGAAAATTGTTGAGGTGCGTTTTTACTTGTTTGGGAAAGGAACCAGTCACTTTCGTGGGACAATTTAAAAAGGATTCATTCTTAATAAATTTAATAAAGACACATTAAAGAAACGCGAAGAATATATTTGTAACAAGCTGTAAATAATTCTGATATTTCGAGAGATAGCTTTAATTTTCTGAAAAGAACTTCATTTTTTGACATTAACTGGTAAACGCTAACAGCTGAGGAAATAATTAGTTATGTCTGCGAGAGGATAAATTTTTTGAAATATTACCAAATATTGCAGAAATATTATAAAGCTCTCCTAGATCTCCGTAAAAATTGTAACAAGCGATCGATCGAAGTGAAAGCTCGCGAAACGAGGAAAATGAAGGACCACCGTGACAGAGATTCGATTGAACGAACCGTATCCCTTTGGGAAGCGTGACAATGCGTAGAAAATGCAGGGCGAATCAGCGAACGATCGACCATTCCGGTGGTCCAGACGAAATCTTCGCGTGGAATGCGCGATCTTATTCCACTGAAAAGGATCGAAATCCTCGCTCGATCCCGTGCCATTATACTCGAACGTCAGCCTACGATTTTTCTCGGTGATTTCTTCATTCGTTCACAATGGAACTCGTGTCTTCATCCGATGGATCCAATATCGGGAAACCTGTGTGAAATCGTGTACATTCTTCTGTGTTGCAGTTCAATTTGGACTTCGTTTAGAATTCTTCACAATCTTCTACATTTTCTATAAATCTAGAAACCATAGAATTTTTTTTTAAATTGTGAAGAAATAAAAGGGAAAAAGTTTTTTACTCTGGAATAAGGGAAAATTGATCGTCTATTTTCTACCGAGTTCACTAGCATTTTGCGTCTATCATTTGTTGTGCAAATAAAAGAATCGCCTTTAGCCGTAAATAAGGGAAAATTCGATGATCTATTTTCTACTGAATCCAAGTTTAAAAATAAAAGAGGAACATTTTTTTACCCTTACACAAAGAATGATCTAACTGAAAAAATATAATTCAGCGCATCGTGTCTATGATTCGTCGTGCAAAGAAAACGCCGGAGAAAAGAATTTCCACGGGCATTCACGTAAATCTGGCACTTGTCGACAGGAAGAAATTCCTCGGCCGGATTAGCTCGATTCGATGCGGTGAACGCGACACGAATTTCATTCCCTTTTGTACTCGATCAAAGCCCGGTGACGTTGTTGTGTAAGCAGGTCATTGGGTCTCGATGAGCTCGAATCAGCGTGGATAATTCGACAGAATGGAGGCCACGAACCGGGTTACAAAAAACACCGTTATTGTAATTATTTCCTCGTCAAAAGGAATTCATAGATTCACTGACAATCTCGCTGTCAAGCTTATCCTTAACACTCGAATTGCTATTTAGATGATATTTGAACTAAGAAAAAAAAACACCCAAGTTGATCCTTCTTCTCCAGATTTGCAGTTTTTACTTTTAACTTCTTCAATTTGAAGTTAAACGGTAAAATGATCTTCGTTCAAGATGACTTTCGAGAGGATTTTCAGTACCAAACTTACGTTGAACTTAGTCCTAGTTTCAAACAAGAACAACCATAATTAGGGGAGAGTCGTGCAGTACCGGCCAAAGGTAGATCTCGTTTATACTGTTAGTTGACTGCACTATTGATGGAAAAACAAATGAATACTATAGCCCTGAGCAACGTATTAGACGCGCCTAAATAAAAGTTCTATTCTATTTTTAAACGATTTTTACCAACATTATTTATCACTTAGACCTCAAAATCTACCAACTAAGTAGCTGGCCGGTACTGTACGACAATTTTTCGTTCGCTGCAAATTACAACTTTTTTATTTCTACGAATTACTTATCTTTATGAGAAAATTTAAGGAAAACCATTTGTCCTCTTTTATCAAGCACCCTTTGTACTACAAATTACTTTTTTGAAATTTCATTTTTGCCAACATTAGCCCAAGTTATAGTACAAAAACTTAGAGTGGCCGGTACCGCACGACTCTCCCTTACTCCTTAACATCCAAGGTTTCCTATGCTTAACTTCGGTTATCTTAGACTTTTCTAAGTTAGATCGATCATTTCTCCTCTTCCAAAGTGTATTAATCTAAATTCCAAAGAAGAGCAGCCATAATCAGTTTCCAATGACCAAACTGAAGTGACGAAGTACGAAAAAGTGACGCGTCAGGTTGAAAAAGGAAGCACAGAAATCGGTGGATCGTTCGGAACGTAGAATTTCTTTTTCTACCCAGGCCGACAGGTGCAATCGCCTTCACCCGTGGATATTATTTCTGTCAACGTTGCCCGTGTTTATCCGCATACATATTTGACGAACTCCTCTCGTGCAGGTCCAACGTCTAGGTCGGCGGTAGCCGTGTTACCTGAAGAAGCAATCTCTGTCGCATGAAATAACATTTAGGCCGGTCTGCCTGGACCACTGCATCCATCTCTCTCTCCTCGTGTCTCTTCTCAGGTATATACCTGCACACCGTGTTACGCTAACTTCTGTGCAAGTGTTCCGAGCTCAGGATGATTGTGTACACGGTTGTTGCAAAGTTTCTAATTCGAGTCTTTACCCTTGATCAGAATTTCGTTGAGATATATTTCCTCTATCCCTTGCTTTATATAAATCTTTGTACTTGAATTTAGTAAATATTTGCTTAAATAATTTACCGAACACTTTGATTAAATTTTAACACTTTTGATGGAATTTTAAGAATACGTTTAATTTACACTCCCTATTGTAAATATTAAAAATCTATTTTGCAAATATTTTTTTATAATTTAATTAATATTGCGATGTTTAAAGAGTCTACAGTAAATGTATTGAGATAAAAGGAAATTATCGAGTCTGGAATTTTGTGATAGAAGGAGTCTATATCTCTGGTTACCTAAAAAAATTCTTCTGAACATCCTCAGTACCTCTGGTTATCTAAAAAAATTCTTCTGAACATCCTCAGTATCTCTGGTTACCAAAAAAAATTCTTCTGAACATCCTCAGTATCTCTGGTTATCCAAAAAAATTCTTGTGAATATCCTCAGTATCTCTGGTTATCCAAAACAATTCTTCAGAACATCCTCAGTATCTCTGGTTATCCAAAATATTCTTCTGAACATCCTCAGTATCTCTGGTTACCTAAAAAAATTCTTCTGAACATCCTCAGTATCTCTGATTATCCAAAAAATTCTTCTGGACATCCCTAGTATCTCTGGTTATCCAAAAAAATTCTTCAGAACATCCTCAGTATCTCTGATTATCCAAAAAATTCTTCAGAACATCCTCAGTATCTCTGGTTATCCAAAAAAATTCTTCCGAACACACTTAGTATCTCTGGTTATCCAAAAAAATTCTTCTGAACATCCTCAATGTCTGTGATTGTCTAAAAAAAATCTACCAAACATCCTGGGTATCTCTGGTTACGCAAAATAAAAAAAAATTTCAAACCTTCCAATAACAAATCCGCAAAGTCCCCAAACTTCAGTCAGCTTATTTAACATTAAACTGTTAACAATTTATCACTGTACATACACTCAGTACAATAGAAATATTTAACGAACCTCTCGGGGGGAATAGAGGCGGCAAAGTGGGTGGTAGGGATGGGCAAACGATACGAGAGTGTGAAAAATAATTTCCTGCCGCTGATATGTGGCGGATCGGACGAGGAGAAAAGTCCTGGCCGGGGGATATGAAAATATTATTCGAGGGTTACCTAGGGTAGCTCCGCATTCTCGCGTCATATAGAAGCCATGCTGAAGCTAAAGTGGATGGTTATTGCCCTCAACCTGACCATCGCGCCAACCATGGTACTCGTCTACCTCATGGTTGTACACGAATTTCGTATTTACCACGGGTTTAATTTCACCAGCTAAGCCAGACAGCGAGAATGAAAATTGATCGTTCTGTCTGGATGGGATCTTCTTCGTTCGGTGACTTTCAAAGGGACCAAGTTGAATTTTTATCGGTGAAACGATAGACCATCTACATCATTTTTTCAAACACTCGTTAGATTTCATATTTCAGTTTTATATTTTGTACTTCCCGCCGTAAGTTTGTCTAATTGCGTTAAATTTCTGATCGGACTTAGACGGATTTTTATGCATTTGTAGGAAATTTAAAGGTACAACATTATTATTAACATGAAAAAATTTATAAAATATCCAAATATCTGGTAGGTGAAATAATTTTCTACCGAAATTCTACCTTTTTGTCACTATATTCTCGAAAATATAAGTTTGCACAAAAATCCGCAGCCTAGTGATTTGTAAAAACACTCAAATGTTTGTTTTTTGTGCGTTTTGGTTCAATTAACCCCACAGTGTACGTTGGTAAACGCTTGGACATTTTTTGGAAATATTTATATGCTCATTTTAAAGAGAAAATTTACAATATCTGTGTCATCGAACATTATCGCTCTAAGTTCGTTTAACCAAAATCGATCTGGTTTTATTCAATTAACACTAGAACTACCCGCGGTGGTCAAAACGACCCATTAGCAACTTTCGAAAAAGTGTGATCGTTCGATACAGGGTAAGTATTGTAGTCTATAACTTTTATATATCGATATGAATCTAATTTTCCAATCACGTTTCACTTCCACTGAAAATTCACTTTTGGAAAATCGCTAATCGACGGTCATTTTGGGTAGTTCTAGTGTTAATTGTAATACAAAGGGAAAATTCTATGTTGAAAAAGAAAAATAAAATTGGTCCATCACTGTGAAGTTTAACACTAACAGAAAAAATTTCCCATCGAACAGTTTCAGGATCACAGACGAATCCGGGGTCGAAGAGAGAAGCGCGCTCGGTCTCACAGGGAAGCGGTTGCACTCGCACACATGCGCGCACAAGTACAGGCAGCAAGTACTTACAATTAGTACGGGGAACGCAGCCCCAAGCCGTGAGAGACTCGGTCGATATGTGGTCACAATGAAGGGTGTGGCGTTCGAGGACCAAAAGCTCTCTCCTGTCTGCTTTATCCTACCATTGGCTGTTGCCAGGTGTCGAGAATGGCGGACCTTTCTCGCGTCGGCCCTCCGGGCTGCTTTTAACAGCACTTCAGACTGAACGCGCGAGCCGCCACGAAAGATTTTGCGTTAATTGCGACACGAAGAGGCGGAGGTGGGGATGGCAACTTTCTGATTTACGATCGAGAACGCGAGATCATCGTGGATATACTCGCGTCTCTTCTTCTTCTTCTTCGATCTTTCGACACCTGAGAGAAGCTCCATTTTCATTCATTAATCCTTTTCGCTGCGGCAAATTTTAGCAGAACGCGCGTGACAGATTCAGGTGTTTCACAACGGCTGAAAAATTTTCTTTTCATTTTAACATTTGTCTTTCATTGAGTTCACGTGGAAGAGCGCAGAGGAGAAGATTAAGGCTTGAATTAATATGGAAGTGCGCCAAAAGGCTCGATAATGCGAACAAATTTTCAAAATAGCAGCGAAGTGGTTAATCCTCGATATTCTCGTTCGTATTTTAGTTGCAATACTGTGCTAAATTTGCTTTAGTTCGTCGTAATATCGTAATGTACAGGGTGAACCATCTTTATTATTCTCGTTGTTGGTGGACCGATGGAAATTTTGATCTTTGTCATCGATCAGACATGGTTTTTGAAGATTTTCAGAGATGATCGCATTGGATTTTTTTGTTCGTTTTTTTTTTTGTTTTTAAATTCAAGGAGTTTAATAGAAATTTTTTTGTTCAACAACGTGTGTTGAAGTTACTTAAATTATATGATGGCCACATTATATGATTCACCTTGTATATTATGATATTACTAATACGAAAACTTAACCACGTGATAAGAAAAAGATTGACCACTGATAACGAAAATAATAAAGATAGTCACGTTAGGCGGTTCACCCTGTACATAGTGGAGTTTAATGGTATAACAATACAACAATGTTACCTAAGTTCTTGACTTCTCTAAATTCGTCTGAAATGATCAGCAAGATTCTAACGATAAATTAGATTTTTCAGACAAACTATAAATCTGGTGGAAAGACCGAGGGACGACGATTCAGCCAGAAAATGACGTATTCGTGGTTCTTAGCAGGCGCCACTTTAATGGAGACACGTGTCGCGGGTATTTTAGATCGTCGGTGTACACCACAGTGTGCCCGCGATGATGAAGAGAACGACGACGTTCGAGGAAGATTGATGAGGTGTGTTTACCACTAACTAATTCCCGTCTGCTGCCGGTTCACGTCTAGCTAACTAACTTTTGCTCGCGGCGAAACGAGGCCCCTGCAAAACTTGCGCCGACAAATTGTTCGAATTCCATCAGCGGATGATTAGGGCCTCGCGTATCGAGAATATCACCAGCTATGTACGTCAGTCATAATTAATAATCAATTTGAATTTAACAGAGATCTTTAGACAAATTGATTTTATCGACAGAAATATTTCAATATTTTTATTCCCTTATTACAGAATTCTTCTTTACCATCTGTCTCTTCTCTCATATTCAATAAATAGTTCCACTTGAAAATCTTTTCGTCGTTTGCTTTTTCTTTTTCCTCGAAATTCACGTCTTTCTCGTTTCCTCCCATGACATCAACACACGACGTTCCATTCGAAGAATTTCCCCATCGCCTCAGAAGTTCCCTCGTCGATGACGTCTCACTGAAGCTTCCGGTCGCGTCAGACACGTTGTACACGCGTCGATTCACGACGATACCGCAAAACGCGAACTTCGATCAACGAGAAGGTTAGGTAACACGTTGCTGCGCTGTTGCTTGCTTGCTGCTGCTCCTCCTCGAGATGAAAATCTTCAACGTTGTATCGCCGGAGGTGGTTAACGAAGCATCACCCTGGATTAGGCTTGCGTCAAGCCACAAAACCAGCCTCTTCTCGGGGTTCGGCGTACGATGAAGAAACGGGAGGTTATTCCTGGTTGAACAAACACTGGAATGGGTCGCGTGCGCCTCCCACATATTTATAGATTTTATCTCTCTTTGACTTCGCCGAGGCGAGTAGGCGTTCGTGTACTCGCGTGCAGCGCCGAGGAAAGGCTGGGGAGAGGAGGAGGAATTCGGGGAGGGGAAACAGGGGAGAGAACGCTGCGAAAACCGGGAGAAAATCCGAGGAATGCCCGGTGGAAAGAAGGAAAACATCGAACGAAAGAAGGGAAAGGAGTCGAGAGAGTTTGCGCACGCGAACCAGAAAGACAGAAGAAGAACGGTTCGCACCGTTTGGCTCTTCAAAGTTTCTACTATATTTCAGGCTGGACTATTCGACGAAAATTCGTTTCCGCCTTAACGAAATCCAGTTTGGTTCGAGAAAAATTGTATCCGGGAAAAAATGTAGGTTTTGAGAGTCAGGAGGATTCGAACGTGCGATTAGATTATTCACAAGAACAGCGTTATTACTGATCGGGCGCTTTAACCACCATAACCAACGTTGCCTTCTCCCTTTCTTCTGTTTTCGTGCGGTTTTTCTCTTGTTCTTCTAAATCTACTACGATAAAAATTTCTCAGAATTATCGTCGATAGACCATCGATCGAGCTTATTCGATTTCACCAGCGGAAAAAGTCGAAACGGTTCTCGTTATTTATTCAACGCTCTTTTTCCAGTAATTGTCGCCCGTCTACGCACAATAAGAGGACAAACACGCACGAAGGACTGGGTGAGGCGAGGGAAACAGTTGTCACTGGCTTGGTGAATGGGGGGATTTTTCCCCAGCCGCAGAAACGAGAGGAGCACCGCTGAATCGGCCGATTGTTCGATCGTTTTCGCACTGTTATTTTTATAATTCACCGTATCCTCGATCCTTGCTGCGGTGGCTCTCGTGCCGGAGCGTGGTGTTGTTTTTATTGGCCGCGTTTAGGGAACGGGATAGCGGAGGACAGCGAGTGGGAAAGGGACGAGAAAAAGGCGGCTAACGCTGAAGAAAGGTGGGAACAGGGGGAAGGGGAGAACCAGTAGAAACGGGGTGTTGTTTCATCCCTCCTGGCAGCTCCATCTATTATATCCAGGAGCACCTACGTTCTAGTGCCTAAACCGAGCTAGGATAGGAGGAAAGACACAATTCTTCGGAGACAGAGAGGAACAGGGAGAATAGGGACGAACAGGGGAGAAAGAGAGAGAGAAAGAGAGAGAGAGAGAAACGCGAAGACGCGCGACTACCGTAGTTGACAATGCCACAGTCATCCAATGTTATTTCAGTACGAATTCCCTCTCCCTTCTTCCCCACGCGCCCCTCTTATTTCTCTCTGCTTTCTCCGTCTCCTGTTTTCCCTCGCTTTTTCCAGTCACCCCTTTCATTCTGCTGTTCTCGTTTCCCACCTTCTGCTCTTCCTTTTCCCCTATTCACTATTTCCAACGAGGTTTCCGTTCTATGTACGTATAGATGCATTGAGATTGACCCATTCTCTGCTAGCTACATGGAAAACATTCTTAACCTTCTTGTTGCAATTATTACTTTGTCGGATTTTGCCACAGGCTGTGGGTCTATTGTTATCGGTGGCGACATCCTGTGGCTCATCGATCGTATTGTGAAATCGATAAATGTTAAAGATTACGTCATTCGAATTTATTGTACTAATAATGGTGATGATAGGTGGTGGAGTGAAATTTTCGGGTATTATGAGAATGTTCGATATAGGTTATGGAAACGTGTATGTACTACTCGCTGATGTACGATTTTTCAGAACAATCGCTGCCTGGTCGGTAGTACAGTTACCTTGACCATTCTTTGGAAAACTATGAACTCGCGATCCCGAAAATTAGGCGTCACTCTTCCGGATTGGAAGTAGGCTTCTTTGTGCTTGAAATATACCCCGAGATCCTGAACGAGTGGCATCTGTAATAACAACGTCCGTTCTTGCGGCTCTCCCTCTACGTGCGCTGCTATGTGAACGCTACGTGAGATGAATTTCTGGAAGTCCGATCGACTGTGATTAACTACGTACATACGAGATCGTTAATCGTAAAGGAGGATCACTAGCGACGATAACTTCGGGAAAAAAATTATTTGGCCGAAATGAAGGTGATTTGTTGAAATTGAAGGGGACAGAAAAGAATGTTTAAGCAAGAAATATTTTGATATCTGAATAAAGTATTTAAAACAATATCTAATTCTTTTAGTACCCTTGGATACGAAATGCATGAATGAATTGGATGTAGCATAGAGCGGGGGAAGCTTGAATGAACCGAATTGTACACTGGCTACGAACCGTAACATTGTTTGGTTATTATAGCAAACCTAGCACAACACGGTTTGTTATTTAACAAATCAATTGATTTTGTCGCCACCTCACCGAGTTATGGTATACGATACCTACTCTGTCCTTTACTCTCTCATCCATTTTATCTATTTCAGCCATTCTCATTACATTTCAAGGCTCGTATAAAAAATAGCAGGCTGTTTAGAACTTAAATAGTGTAAGAAAATAAATTGTTCAATTCGGTTTATTTATTCGTGGCAGAAACATTAACTGTATTACCGACCTGCACCTTATTGTCCTTAATCACGTGTTCCAGAAGACATCCGTAACAATGAGGAAATTGAGATCCAGGTAATCTTTGGAAACGTGTCTTAAAACACTTACCATTGGCAAGATCTTTTTACTTAAGCCTGGTTTCCATATGTTCGTTAACAAAATAAAAATAAAAATTAAAGTTAAAAATCATTGTGAATTTTTTGATGAATGTCAGACATGAAATGCGAAGCCGGCGATTGATGGTGTCTTCACGTATCTTTCGTGTACTATGTACTGCAGTATGTAGGAAGAGAAAGAGATGGAGAGGGGAGGTATCTGTCGCCACCTTCTTAAAGCCAACGAAAATATTGTTTTACGTAAATATGCGTCCGCGATGAACCACTTTTATCTTCTCCTTTTCACACCTTTTAAGCGATAGAATTCTAATTGTCATCACTTTGTCATCAAGAATTTCGGTGAAACTGATCACAGGTATTTAGACATTTCGTAACATACATATGGTAACTTAATAAATTAATTAAATTTCTATAGTGGCAAAACATACAGTTTCTTTTTTTAAATTCTGTAATAATATTGTGCGTACAACTAATAATTACATTGCGATTAGTGGTAGCAACGTAAATCGTGTTACTGAAATTGTACAGTTAAATGTGAAAAAAGATTAAAGTAACCGTAGATCATAATTTTTGTTTAAATAAAGAGAGAGATATAGTTACATTGAGATAATATGTTCATATTTATTTCTTAATCGTATCTTTGCAACGAAATCTACAAATAATTACGATATTATTAAAATTATCGGAGTGTTCGCGGTATCATGGGGTCATATACTTCAAAAAGTATGAACGAATAAACGAAGAAGTGATCCATTAGGTAGGAAGCCCCAGCTGACACACCCTGACGCTATCAAAACACGCCTTAAAACTTATATTCCTGCGTAACGGCGTGGTAGTGGTGGAAAAACTGCGTACGTGAGATAAAATAACAGAGTGTAGTTAACAGGCTTGGGTAAAAATATTCAACCAGCTTCCACCATCCTCCTTTCCATACGCTCTTTCTTTCTTTCTCTTTCATTCCCTTTCTATTTTTCTCCTCTCACAGCTTACTCTTTTATATTCCGTGATTACGATAAATTTTTCTACATATCGCCTATTTCCTATGTGAGTTAATACATCACGATTGATTTTACCAAATACTTTCAAGAATATTATAATTTTTCAAACAATCAAATGATGAATATCTGTTAATGTACATATACACTTCTATAATGTGCAATGTTCAAATTTTGAATAAACCTAGAACGTATTTAAATTAATAAATTAAATAAATTATACGTAAGAACTAATCCTCTGCACAAGGTCTTTTATTACATGGAATAAAAATTGATGTTATATCTGTTTCGAAAAATTGTTTAGCGAATTAAGTAGTATAATTGATGCAAGCGCAATGCAACGAGCTTTTATGAAACAATTCAAGAATTAAAATATTTTATATGAACATTACCAATCGTTGATAAATTATCGACTTGATTATACAAATTTTTTGGGAGATGTCGCCACTATTTATTTCTTTTTTCTATTAAAAATATCGATATTTAATTTTTTTGACAAAAATTGCATAATTTTTATTTTAATTACTTATTGTTTTATTGTTGTTTAAATTCTTTGTTAATTATCAGTTACTTGATGTACATACGAAATTACGCCGTTATCAGAATTGTAATTTTGAAGTTGTACTAGCGGTCTTTTCTAATTATTATATGCATAGCATTTCCTATTAAATAGTACCAATTCTTTCTTATTGGTTAGAATATTTTTATATTACTGCGTCATTGTAATTACATTTAAATAAACCAAGTTTATTAATAAAATTAACCAATAAAATCCAAACAAAATGTACAAACCTTCTTTGTATATCTTTCTTTCTGATTGATAAGGTATTTTGTGATGTTATTAGTTAAATGATTTTAAACAGTAAGAATAAATGATAATTAAGCGCTGTTTGTTATATTAAATATTTGGCTCTTTGTCAATATTTGTACTATATAAATCACTCAACAATGAATTTTTAGCCGCAACTGTTATTGGTGTTAGTGTGATTTCGAATTGCATGGTTAACCATGCAACATTTTATATGTTCGAAACGACATCATGTCATTTTAGGCAAACTTATTACATCTTTATTTAAGTATAATTCAAGAAAACATGGAATATTTAACACTATGTCCACACATATTAACTTTAATAATAGTGGGAGTAGGTTATGTTTTCCATTATTACAAGGAGTAAGTATTTATTTTTACACTGATTTTATAGAATAATTATGTGAATACTTATTTTAGTTTTACGTAAAAAGACATAAGGAATTAAATGGAATACAACCCTTATTTTCAAGAAATGAGATTTTTAGAATTCATTACTTTCCAAAGTTGTGTAATACAAGAAGTTTTAGTTCAACTTCTACCACCTACCAAGAATCTTCTAATAGATCTAATAAGGATGGTAAAAGACCTAAAGTGTTAGAAATGTTGGTTCTAAAAGCAGTTATATCTATGTTTTTCATTTTCGCACTAATTCAGACGGCTAACTTATATGCGGCGACGGTAAGTTTTTATAGGTAAATAATTGTTACTGTATAGAATTTATTTGCAGAATTTTAATGAATTTATAGCAAATTAGCGTCGTAACTTGGGATCAATTTGTAAATGAAATACTTTTAAAAGGACAAGTTAAATCAATTGTGATTAGTGAACGGATGATAAAAGTGAATTTGAAATCAGGTGCTACGTTTAAAGACAGGTGGCTAAATCCATACATTCATATTTCCAACTCTCCTGATTTTATGGAAATTGAGAAAAAAATCAGGGCAATAGAAAAAGATATGGGTATTCGAATGGGTATGAATATCAAATGTCTTTCTATATCACACTATAAGTTAATTTTACTTTTATACTGATGCTTAGTAAATAATTTTTAGAGGATGGAGTACGCATTGATTATATTAAGATGGACAGGAATATCCTTGCTACCAACCTTTTTTACTTAACGACAATAGCTATTATAGCTTATATGTATTTCCGCAACCCAAAGAATAGAAATGTGTTTAATGCTTTTGGTGACATAAGCAAAGCAAAATTTACATTAGTAAATCCCTTTTCTGGTAAAGGTGTTCGTTTTAAAGATGTGGCTGGATTGCAGGAAGCCAAAGTAGAAGTTATGGAATTTGTTGATTATCTCAAAAACCCTGAACGATACAAGAAGCTTGGAGCTAAGGTACCCAAAGGTATTTAAAAATTTTCAATTTCATATTTTTCAAAGCATCTTTTGGAATGTTTTAACTATAATTTGTTCTAATTACTTCCAGGAGCTTTACTCTTGGGTCCACCAGGATGTGGTAAAACACTTCTAGCTAAAGCTGTTGCAACTGAGTCAAATGTCCCATTTTTATCAATGAATGGATCTGAATTCATTGAAGTAGTAGGTGGATTAGGTGCTGCACGTGTGAGGAATTTATTTGCAGAAGCTAGGAAAAGGTTTCACCATTTTCTTATATTGTGCAAAGAAGATAATATTGTCATAAGCACACTTTAATTTATTCTTATATTATCTATTTTTGTAGAGCTCCTAGCATCATTTATATAGATGAAATTGATGCAATAGGGAAAAAACGATCAGAATCATTTGCTCAAACTGCTAATAGCGAATCTGATCGAACATTAAATCAACTTTTAGTAGAAATGGACGGAATGACAACGGCACAAGATATTATTATTTTAGCTTCAACAAACAGGCCAGACGTTCTAGACAAAGCTTTACTAAGACGTGGTAGATTTGACAGACATATTGTGATCGATCTTCCAACCTTAGAAGAGAGAATACAAATTTTTGAATATCATCTTCACTCATTGGCATTGGAAGGTAAACCAATGCAATATGCTACCTATTTAGCCCATCTAACTCCAGGTTTCAGTGGTATGTATACATTCATCATTAATGCAATTTCCATTTTTCATATTTTTATTTTAAACGATATTGTTACAGGTGCAGAAATAGCAAATGTCTGTAACGAGGCTGCATTACACGCAGCAAGTGAAGCAAAGGTTAAAGTCT
Organism: Habropoda laboriosa; assembly: GCF_001263275.1. NCBI lineage: Eukaryota > Metazoa > Arthropoda > Insecta > Hymenoptera > Apidae > Habropoda > Habropoda laboriosa. Next base: position 933,909 of record NW_017100307.1, on the reverse strand, counting down.
ATAACGATGATCTTATGTATTCAATTGATAAAGTATTAGGTGGCACAGTAAAAAAATCTAGTACATTAACACCATCTGAAAAGAAGGTCGTTGTTTACCATGAAGCAGGTCACGCATTAGCAGCATGGTTATTGGAACATGTAAATCCTTTAATTAAAGTAACAGTGGTACCAAGAACAAACAAACGTTTAGGTTTTGCTCAGTATTCCGATACAAATCTAAAACTACAAAGTTCCGAACATCTTTTTGAACGTATGTGTGTGCTGTTAGGTGGCAGAGTTGCCGAAAATATAATTTTTAACAAAATTTCAAGTAGAGCACAAACTGATTTAAAAAAGGTAACGGAAATAGCGTATCATCAAGTTCAACAATTTGGAATGAGTCCTAGTATAGGTTTAATTTCTTTCGACAAAGAATTAACAAGCACGGTAAGGTGACATATGCATTTGTAGCTTATTGCAATGATAATATATTCTTGATTTACGTTTCTAATTGAATTTATCAACTAGAAAACCAAAAAACCGTATAGCAAGAAATTGGCAGGTTTAATGGATGCAGAGGTACGAAGAATAATCACAGAAGCATATAAAAGAACAGAAAAGTTATTGTTAGATAACAAAGATAAATTAATAACAGTATGTACAATACAAACAAAATATTAGATACCTAAAAAATGGAAAATATTAGATACCGAATATCTGTATAATATTTTCTTTACTTAAATTTATAGTTGGCCGAAACACTTTTGAAACAAGAAACATTGACATATAAAGATATAGAAGCATTAATTGGACCTCCGCCATTTGGAAAAAAGGATCTTACAAAACTAGAGGAATTCAATGCAAACTTGGAATAAATAAATACTGATAACACGTATGATACTTTAAATAAAGATTTGTACTGTACTAATTGATAATAGAAGAAGTGATTTTAACATATGCTTTATTACATCAATTTTGGTAATACAATCTTTTGTTGAAAACTATGTAATGATTACTTTTATAAAGAACAGAACCATCGATAAACTACGATTTACCAATAAATACTTTTGGAAGATCAGAGAGAATTGGAACATAAAATTGCAAAAACAGTTATTTTAGTTTACTATAAAAGATTATTTTTTCAATACTTAAAATCTTTACTGCTGTAAATAGGAGAAATTTTGTCATATACATATTTATTTCCATATGTAATATGTTTAATGTATCAATAGAATGAATTTTATCAGAAACAAAAGGTAATATTTTTATTTAAATATGCTTAAAAAATGTAACAAAAATGTATATACGTGAATAGATATTTAAACAAGAATACTTTTGTTGTATTTTCACTGTTCACAATATGATGCTTTTCATAAATAATGAAAATGAGTATAAAGTATACCTTATATAATATACAACAAATTTTCGACGCTGTATTAAAACTTATGTGCTCGGTTTATTGATAAAATACTAATTTTTCAAAACAGAATATAAGTATTAATTAATAACAGTAAAAATGAAAAAACAGACAACTTTTTGTAAGATTATACATCTTTACGGGTATTAGAAAATGTCTTAAACTTGATATAGTAATGTAAACATAATATGTTTGTTATTAACGCCGTACATTATAGGAACAGTTGTCATTGACTCAAAGTTAAATAAATAAAAACACTTTTGATTTGTGCTTTCATAGTCTTTGAGTACTGCTTTGACACTATATCACATGTAATCGTAATAAAAGCTCACACATGAATAATAAGATCTTTGATAACACCATTGAGTGTACGTTCTAAATGTGTTCCATTCCAATATATCTTTCCACATTGTTCACAAACATAAAAAAGTTGTACATTTTTTAGTACGTTTACCGGTACTTTATCAATTTGTACTCTTGCATGGTATTTAGTTGAACATGTATCAATATTCACAAAATTCGTGCTTAGTACCCATGTACGATCTTCAAATTGCACATCATTATTTACAAAATTACAATGTTGCAAATGATTATCGTTCGAATTTGATACTGTTACTCCTGAACGATGTATACTACTGATGAGGTTCAACGTGTTTGAAGGTATTCGATAATTATCTTTACGTATTAGTTTAAGGTAGCTACAAAATTATACGAATATAATTAACATTATTTTCATATTAAATAACAATTTCAAAAAGAAAGAATTTCTAACAAACCTCTGTATCAGTTTGTCCATTAATACTTTTGGAACTTTTGTAAATTCGTCACTGTTACAAGCTTGGCATCGACTAAAAATATCTCTTTGTGTAATTACAATTCCGAAGTGATTTATCACTTCTCGTAATTGATCTTCAGCGGTATCAGCTGAAACTAGATAACAGTTCCCTGGTTGTAGGTATTGAAAAAACTGTATAACATAATTAGATATTAGTAACGTAATTGTTCATCATACTATTTACATGAATTAAGGTCATATACTTACTCTTAAATATCCTTTGTTACGAGTTAAAAGTACCCTATTTTCATGCATTGCTAATTTAACAGATCTTTCTCCACCTTGATCTAATGCAATATGAATACAATCACAACCATATATTCGTAATTTGCTGGTTAGTCCACCTAACATTGCATCACAAACGACGCGCCAATTATGTGCTGGCGTGTATTTCTGTTTAATCATTTGTTGACTGGTTTCTTGAGTTCTACTTTTATAATTGCTGTTTTTTACATGTTTCAACGTATTTTCGTAAAGTGGTTCATTTGAATATGTTGGTCTTATTGATTGTTGCAATTTATTAAAATATTGTCCATTTTCATGCTGCGGTTTTTGAAATCTTGGCGGTAATTTTCTTGTGTAATTATGTTGCTTAGTGGGATTCAAATCTTTATTTTTAATTGCACATGGCTGTAATAAAATGTTTACAAAATTATCTAAATAGTATGTAAACAGGTTATGTATTAATCATACAAACGCTTACCTTTTCTACAGGTTTTTTAATATTTTTTTTGGGTGAATGATGCGGGATATGTTGGATTTCAAAACAAATATCGTGAAATGGTATATCCAAGTGTTCACATTGAGCTTCTAAAGCTACATATACTTCCAGCAAACAATACGCGTCTAAAGCACCTGCATATGTTATTTGACTTTCTCTTAGCGGTCTTTGCTCCCAATTAGAAAACTGATCAGATTTATTTAGTTTTTGCCCAAGGCAAAGCTCTACAAGCTTACTCAAATTTTTCTTGGTTAATTGATCATCACTTTCATGTGGAAATATAAACTGATAATCATCCACCAATTTCTGCCATAAATGTGTTATATCTAAATACCCTTGCCCACATGTTTTTATTTCTGATAGTGCAGGTATACTACCGCGGATGACCGTTATATCTTGAGCTATTCCAAATCCTGTATTGTACGTGTTTAAAAATGTATATAGATTACATTCTGAATTAATTTAATTCTTATGTCATTTAAATGTATATTATACAGCATGATTTTTGTTTAAGCTATATTTACCGAGTTTTAAAATATTTTTGTTTTCAAATAGAGTTAAGACCAACTCAGTCCATAATTCTGATAATTCGTTTCCTATTGTAGTAACATCTAAGATGTATACATTAGTTTTTGTAGCTATTTGTATTAAAGCTAATTCTGTCTGTTTTGTACCTGATAATTAATATCAATTTCTTGATTATTTTTGATTACAGTACAGTGAAAAAGATTACTTATAAACTTAAAATATTACCAAAACATGGTTTCCATTCTGAATCAATACCAACAATCGAAACTCCTTTTAAACCAGTATCAAGAAATTCTTCAAAACTACGAAGATTATCTACTACTTTAATGGAATCTTTTGATAATCTGAATTCATGATAATTCATGGAATCATCACTGCCTTCCCTATCATACATCTTGCTAGTTGAAGCACCTTCATTTACCCCTGTATAATGAAATTTTACAAAATAACTAATGTAATTAAGAAAATGATACAAAAGAACAATTATTACCTTCATTTTCATTTTGTTCTTCTTCATATGAAAGTGACCATGGCCACTGTTTTTTAGGTATATTAAATTTTTTAGCCCAATATAAACCTTCACTTGCATCTTTGGCATTAATTAACATTCTTATAATACCAAATTGTAATGCTTCACAATCTCCCACTGCATCTTGTACCATTTCTCTCCAACTAGCAGTACCTTGGTTTAAAAATGATTAATATTTTGTTTGTACTATTTTATGATTTAAACTATTTAAAAACTGGACATACTTAAACTACAATCCACATAACGTTTATGTATAAGGAATTGTAAAGCACCTTCACATCGTTTTTTATTTAAATTTGGACAACATTGTGGTGGAAGATTATATAATTTGACTAAGCGTGCTATTAATTTAATCATTGGTCGTGTTTGTGATGTTGGTATTTTTATATCTGGTATATTATTTTTTCTATAATATATTAAGAATATTATTATGCTTAATACTTTTTTGTTTACTAAATTGTTGAAACTTACAGAATTATTTTATTCAGTAGGTTGGACATAATAGTATCAGGTCCAATTAAATTATCTAAATATGTGACTAAAGTTTTTTGCATTTGTGGACATACTGATAAAAATTCAGTTACAACAGTTAATTTATTCTGCAGAATAAGTGGTAACATTAATGTTTCTGGATCTGGAAAGTAATCTTGTAATTCCAATATAACTGCATACTGTGCTGCTTCTTTGTATTTTTTTTCTTCAATCATTTTCTGTAAAAAAAACATGTCATAATTTGAAATATAAGTATTGCAATGCTTATTGCAAAGTTATACCGTAATTATAGATAGAAATTCTTCTTTGTCCTCTATGAAATCATATGTAACTGCAACCATTTTAATAAATTTCATGTTGTTTTGTTTAATGATTAATCGAAATGCTGCTATTTTTAAATCTACAACTAGAAAATGTTTGTATATCTCCTTCCGTACTTCCATCCATTTTGCAAACTCTTCTATGACTGTAATTCATAAAAACATATTAATACAATTAATAATCTCATAGAATCTTTATAAAGATTTTGATAATAATATAAGAATTGTAAATTTAAGAAATGTCAACAATATATTTTATCTGAATTAAATTTAATACATTTTCACATAGCAATAAATATAATTTAATTATGTTATATCCTATAACTATTAAGATTAATATATTTCATATAAATTTAAAAGAATGAACCTGTGAAAGCCAATGATGAGTTTGCTTTCATATGCTGAAAATCTCCAGTGTTTAGAAGTAATTGTAATGTGCTTAAATATGGATTAGGTAGACTCTCAAAATAATCTGTCAATGTTTTGCTTATGCCATCACACTTTTTCCCTGCAGAAATATGATATATGATTAACCAAAAATTTCAATTTTGTTATTATCATAATATAACTTGTACTTACATAATTGCCATATATGCTTCAAGGATTTTAGCCATTCTTTTGTGGCATCATCTATAGTTGAGAAAAATAATAAACTATCGTCGACATTGACAGAAAATTGTTCTGTTAATGAATTATCAACGTCTTGGGGTTCGTTTGACATTGTTTGCACTGAATATACTAACAGTATATGGTTGATGAATCACGTAGTAAAAGTAAAATACTTTATGGTATTTTTACAAAGTTGTACGTTTAGCAAACACTTAAATTAGTATGGTTCATCAAGCTTTTGTTCGAACATCTACAAATCGTCTGTGATCGCGGATACTTTACATAATGGTAGAAGAAAAACTTATTTGGCGAGACAGCTTGTCATAAAGGGGAAAGACACATTTCTAAGATTTTCAATAGTTATATAGGTGAAGCAAAATGATAACGTTAAAATTCCCTACGCGGTTAAATTTCTTATTTAAAAATGAGAGTATACATGGAATGAGTAAATATAACTACTTTTTTAGTTTGTCTGGAAAATAAATTTTTAATATTTCACAATTGAATAAAATCAGTTAAATAGACAATTTCTATGTCTATTCTAAAACTCATCATTTTAGAACACACGATTAACTTCATATTTTGTTTATGATCAATCGCTACTTGTGTCGTCAAACTTTCTGAGAAATGTAATGATACGTAGTAAAAACTTTGTATTTCTTAAAACCATATTGACTTTGTTTGGAATTAAAGTTTGTTTGTTTGAATCATGATGAAGCATAAGTTGCCAAAGAATTGGATTGTTTTAAATTCGAAAACACATCCCGATAGGGTATATTATTTTAATATCAAAACAAAACAATCTTCTTGGGAGGAACCTACGACGGATGGCACAGAACAAGTATTTACAAATTTTTTAATTACCAATATCAATAATAATATAACATTTTATTCATTTATTTTGCTGGTGCATTTTAAATTTTGTGCTGCTTAACCTAAATAGAATATTTTCATTATTTATTTCGACATATTTTTAAGTAATGCTTGTCATTAATCATTTTGCTATAACTACTAGTCTCGTAATAATTCATATACTGAACATAAAATAATACCAAAACAATTTTATTGTTTACATTATGAAGAAGTCAGGAGGATCTTCCAGAAGATATAAGAAGTCAATACAAGCAGACAAAGATAATGAAGTTCAACCTACCACTCCTGAACATAATGTATCTGAAAAAGAGATTGGAGCAAGGAGGAAGTCTGTTGGCAGAAAATCTCTTCGACAGACAAAAGAGAAAGTTAATGAGGAAAAAGAAACACCACAAATGAAAGCTATTCGTGAAAAAATATTAAAGAAGAAGGAAAAGAATAGTCCTAAAACTGAGAGTCCTAAATTATCTAAGGATGTTAATAAATCATCACATTCAAAGTCTGATAAGACTAATTCATTGGCACAGAAATCTGATGTCGCTACAAGTTCGAAAATTATTTGTACACCACAGATGCAAGTACTTTTAGAAAAAATGGAAGTAAAAAATTCAAAAAATTCTAAAATGAAAAAAGTGGAGGAGAACAAAGATGGGAAACAAGAAGAACAAATTAATTCACGATTAAGAAAGAAAAGTACAAGTAATAAAAAAGATATTTCAGAGATTTCACCTTCTATAGAAAGCAGAAACAAGAAGGAAGAACAAAACCAAAAAAGTCCAAAAGTTGGTCAGTAGATTGAAGAAATTTTATTTCATTTTTTTATCCTTTTTTACTTGCACTGCTAAAAAGTACAAATAAAATATTAGTTTAAATTGTTTTATATTACAGCTGTGACAGAAAGGAGTTTAACAGGTAAAAGGAAGAATGAAGAATCCGATTCACTGCAAGGTGTGTCAATGAAACGAGGCCGAAAGTCTTTGAAGAAAAATATAGGAAAGAAGCGCATGGAAAAATTAAGGGAAAGTCTAACATTAATAAGTGACAATGATGAAAGTCTAAGTCAGAATACTCCTGGTAAATATAATAATATATCTTCTTATGAAATCTGTTTTTAGTATTTAATTTTCTAAATAATTATAATAGGAAAGTTACCTTGCATTCATAAAAATGCAGAAGTTAGATTGATACGTTTGAAAGAGAGACTTTTAAAGGATAAGGTATCTACTAATAAAAATTCATATACTGATAAACGTGAAGAGACATCAAAATCACGTGAAGAATCATTAACAACAATAGATGATTTGGTAAAACGGTCTACTGACGATTCTTTTTATGAAGAAATGGATTGGGAACCATTGGAAGATGAAAAAATTACATTTGAAGTAATATATAATATATGAACAAGGATTATGTGAATTATGTAAAATTGTGAACATTCTGAGATAATATAAAGTATACTTATATCATTTAGGTCCAAACTGTTAGAACGCAACTTTGTACAGAAAATAGTACGAGTATACCACGCAATGTACCTAGTACTGCTTTGAAGTATCCCTTGTTATCGGAGCAACACGAAAAAAAACAATTGTATATTGTTGTCGATACAAACGTATTTTTGTCAAACATTGAAGCTATTGAGTTAGCAAGAGAATCTTCTTTTAAAACGTACGATCAACCAATAATTGTAGTACCGTGGACTGTTATACGTGTAAGTAATTTATCTTTTTTTTTTTTTTTACTTATTTTGTTACTTAGTAGAATCTCTTAATTTAATAAATGTTTTATCATAGGAACTTGATTATATTAAAGGTGATCACGGTAAAACAAAACCAGTGACGTTATGTGTTAAAGCCAGAAAAGCTGTAAATTACATTAATAAGCTTTTTTCTTCTAAACAATCTCGTATAATTGGTCAGACACCGGAAGATGTTGCAAAAAATAAAGAAAAATTTTCCATTGACTGTCCGGATGATGAAATTCTACAGACTTGTTTACAGATTCGTGACTTAGAAAAGTCTGTGGTAAGCCATTTATTGCATGATGTACTTTAGCAAATAAGTCCAAGTTTAATTTCAGAATTTTCTTTTCAATTCAGGTCTTATTATCATATGATGTTAATCTTTGTAATAAAGCAATGATTTATGACATTGCGACACTTGGAAGAAATGATCCTCTTGAAAAAATTGATTATCTTAATGCCACTAATTATCTAAATGAAACACTTTCTA